>NC_046662.1:71997671-71999157 GCF_010883055.1 Belonocnema kinseyi | reverse complement strand
CCCCCCCCCCCAAGAGCTACGTATTTAACTAATGTTCTTTTAAATTTAAAACAATTCAAAATAATTAGAATTCTTATAAGAATTCAAAATAATTCAAGTTACATTCAAAAGAATACAAATTAATTGGAAAATATTGTTTAAAAATCCGTTTATTTCGGTAAAAATTGAGTGCTTTTATAGGGATTTGAGGTAAATGAGAAGAATTCGTTGAACTTTATAAAAATTCAAGTGAGTTTAGAAAAATTCCTTTGAATTTAAAAGACGTTTATGAAATGCCTAGGAATTCAAGGTGCATTAAAAAGACTTCATGATGAATTAAACAAAAAGTTTAAAAATTCAAAAAAATCCATTGAATTATTGAGTGCTTTTGAGTAAATTTATAAGAAATCAACTAAATTCGACAAATTTAAGAGCATTTCAAACAATTAACCGGAATACAGAATAAATTAATAAGAATTCAGCGTGAGTTTCAAATGAATTGCCAAAAACATTTCAAAATCTCTTCAAATGTTGAAAACTCTACGAAATCCCTCACTTCTTGTGAATAAATTCTTTGATTTTAATACCTTTAAAGGTTCTCGAGCGTTTCAATGCAAAACGGCCGCAAAGCCAAATCAAATTTCGTATCAACTATTCGAAGGCTGCAGCCCGATAGCAGCCATATTGGATGAATAATCGTTGATTATGCGAATTTCGTATTTCGCAATCATTGGCTAAACTAATAATCGGAAAAATCTGAAAAATGAACAGTACTTCTTGACATCAAGGGAGATCTGCGTAAATTTGTTGCAAATTTTTTATTTATTGAAAAAATCCATTAGCAAAATCGAGTTTTTTACCATTGATAAGTCCTCCAAAGACGCATATATCCTGATTTTTTCAGATTTTTAAACAATGTGGACAATACTTAAAAATAATGATTATTGTCCAATTTCGTGGTTTCGATGGTGTTCGTCGTTAAGGTATCTTTGTCTGGTTCTCGTACATCCATTATTTCATTGCTTATAATTATAATCAGTTTAATAATACAAATATAAATAATAATTACGTTTCATATTTATTATAATTTATAATTATAATTCCAATGATTGGTTTATAATAAGAAATATACAGTGAAACCCTTCAATAGCCCTCGCTTCTATAGCCCTTCTAAGAATTGATGCCGCGCCGCTGGTAGGTTTAACAGGAGCTGCGCGATGTGCGCGGGATCTGCTGTTATCAATCGGCGCTATAGAAGAGTTTCACTGTATTTAGAGTTCATGAATATTTTTCACGATAATAATTGTAAATATTCTAAATTATTAACAGATTGCATGTTTTTTTCGTAATAAAAAAGGATATGGTTTCTAAATTATTATTATTTATAAACATTGTGGATAGTACAGAATGACATTTTATTACTCTCTCTCTCTCCCTACCTTCTCGCGGGCTCTCACCCACCCCTCCCCCTCCCTCACTCCTTCCCTCTCTCACCCACTCTCACTCT
>NC_046662.1:71992067-71997571 GCF_010883055.1 Belonocnema kinseyi | reverse complement strand
ATGTGTGCTACATCGAATGGGTCAACTCGAGCTTAACCTAGAAATAAATCTAACCTAGCCTAACCTAACCTCACGAAACACAATTAAACTGATTGTGTTGTCGCGTTGTGTTTGCGGTACTGTTTGAATCAGCTTAGGCTTAACCTGCAAAGAGGTCAAACCTATCCTAACCTAAAAAAACCTGATCTAACCTAACCTAACTTAACTTCACGTAACACAATTAAACTCATTGTGTTGTCCCGTTGTGTTTGCGGTACCGTTTCATTCAGCTTCGGCTTAACCTACATAGAGGTTTAACCTATCCTAACCTAACAAAACCTGACCTAACCTAACCTTGCCGAATGAAATTCAACCACACGTGTAGCTATGTAAATGTACGGTTCTACATTTTAATTGATACAAACATTGTCAGGTTAATTGAAATGGGGTCAATTCTACTTCTAGTTCTAAGTTTCTTCAAATGAGTAATGTGCGTCTAAATTTTTAACCACCTGTAGTACAATGAAATGAATTTTATTGTGTTACAACGGGAACACTTAAGTTAAGTTGTGTTGCGTTAAGTAAAATTTCGTTAGGTACTGTTACGTTAGATTCATTTGTAGGTTAAGATCGATTTAACCTATTAAATATAGCACACATTTAAGACTGAGAACCGTACGCTTACATAGCTACACGCGTGGTTGAATTTCATTCGGTTAGGTTAGGTCAGGTTTTGTTAGGTTAGGATAGGTTAAACCTCTATATAGGTAAAGCCGAAGCTGAATGAAACGGTACCGCAAGCGCAAGAGGACATCACAATGAGTTTAATTGTGTTACGTGAAGTTAAGTTAGGATAGGTTAGGTTAGGTCAGGTTTTGTTAAGTTAGGATAGGTTAAACCGCTATGTAGATTAAGCCGAAGCTGAATGAAACGGTATCGCAAACACAACGGGACAACACAATCAGTTAAATTGTGTTTCGTGAGGTTAGTTTAGGTTAGGTTCGATTTATTTCTAGGTTAGGCTCGAGTTGACCCATTCGATGTAGCACATATTTGCTATTGGGAAAATATGCTTCCAGAGCTTTACGTGTAGTTCAATAAATTTCTGTTAATTCAGGTTAGGTGAGGTCACGTTCTGTTGGGTAAAGTTATGTTAAATAAGTTGATATCAGGCAAGGGTTGATCCTTCACAGTTGTCGACATGTTTTTGAAGTTAAAATTGGCATCACTGGCATTATTTTGAAATTTATTTGCTCAGTGCATGATTTTTCGTCATTTTTTGAGGTTATGGCTCAACCATGGCGTGATGGGTGATTTTTGATACCGAATTTGAATTTAGCGCCCCAAAATCCATATGAATCCGTGCGTCTTGTTACCAGATCCGCACACTTTTTTGTGTGGCTGTGTTACCAGAGTTATAGAATTAAAAAATTCAAAAAAACAAGAAGATTACGATTTTAGGCCAAATAACGCACGATATGAAAAAAAGTTAAGAAAACTCAAATTTTTACGGCATAAAAAATAATGGAAAATCCAAAAATTAGATTTTTTCATTCAAAAATTTCACAGCATTTTAAATATTTTTTGGTTTCGCACCTGAAAGAGGGCCGGGAATGTGAAAATGATACTATATGAACTCCCATCTAAGGAGATGATTATATAGGAGATGAAGCAATACAGCACCACCATTGTGGTGTAGAACAGGATGCGGTAGAAAATTCAATTGACAAAGTCTGGGTCACTAAGGCTAGGGACATAATTTAGAATTTAAAAATCGGTAAGACTGTTCAGTAGACCGTATGTGTAAAGTTTAAATCATAAAAACAAAATTGGAAATGAGCAAATTCAGTTCATGGAAAAACGGCAAAAGTTGCAGTAAAATTTGTAATAACATTTTTTTCCAAAGAATGCGCATTTTTTCTAGGAGAGAATGAAACGTCTGTTTTAATACCAATGCATGTTATGAATTATAATAATATACATTTATGGGAATGATATACAATTTCAGGTATAATCTCGAGTGCGAAGCACGAGATACATGATGCGAATGTGTTCGTTAAAGCCGAAGAAGCTTTCACAAAAGAGAATTCACAATCACCAAATTACTGTTGTCGATGCTTTGACTTTTAGTTTTAAAATGCCTGTGCACAAAGATGAGCGCGTAGTGCGAGGATAAATACATTATCGACGCGAAGCGCGGGAGGAATATATTATCGAGAGCGATAACTAACAGTCGCGCACCCTATAGGCGCGGTCAAACTTGCGAGCCGCGCGCTCAGCGCGGCATGACAATGTGCCCGCTAAGCGGGAAGATTTTTGATTCTTTATCGACAATTGTCGCAGCTTCATTCATTGAACTGAGACATCAAATTGCTTGAAAATTTCACTCCCGGCAGCTTTTTCATTTTTTTTCATTTTTGATTTTTTCATTCTGAAATCTCAATTGAAAAAATTACATTGTTTATTAATTTGAATTTTTGAAAATAAATAGCTCAACTATAGATTTATTTCAATTATTCTCTGTTTACGTTTTCCTGTGAAAGAATGATCGTTTTAATCTGCTGTATTTTCTTGTCGCAAGTCATTACGAACCTTTTCAAAATCCTGGATAGGATTAGAATCCTTATAATAATTTCTATTGGATTTAATTCTGATTTTCGAGTCACTATTGAAATCGTACAATAGATTTAAATAAAACTAATGATTTCGATCATTAATTTTTTTTAACTCAATACAAATTGTTTCTTTCTCTAGATAATTATTTGAGAAAATATGGACCCTTAGAAAGTAATCTTTTTAATTTGTATTTTTACAGAAATAAATTTGTCTTCATACGTATTTAACAAAAAGTGTGTTCCTGTTATTTATTGATATAATAGAAAATAATTTATATACGTTTAGATGCTCTTAAATCTTTGAATAGATTATTTCTGTAATTTCTGTAGGGTGGCCGCAGTTCAGAGTAACCTGAAAATCAGGTAAATGTTAGTAATTTTTGTTGGTCTGGGAAAGCCAGGGAAAAGTCAGTGAGTTTCGGTAAGAAACACTTTAAGTAACATTTTTTCTCAAATAATTTTTCCTCGACCTATTCAGTCACTTTTTAAAGATAGTGACTATAGTCACTTTTTTAAATGAAAACATCACTACGAAGCCTCCTTTATTGTAATAAATTAACCCGTGCGGGTTAATCACTGCTTAATTTAGGCCTATATACCTGTTCTTGAATTTTTATGGATTATTTTGAAAAATCTTTTAGAGTGTTTTAACATATTCCAAGAAATTTTTAGTATATTTCAATAATTTTCAAATGATTTTGAAAAATTTCAGAGGATTTTATATATTTTAGAAGTTATTGTGAAATATTTTAAGGAATTTTTAATAGGTTTGAATAACTTAAAATTATTCCAAATAATCTTAAAGATATTAAGCTTTTTTAAAAGATTCCAAGGCATGTTTAAGATGTTTACCAATTTTGCAAGAAATTCCAAGGAGTTTTATTGATAGTGAGGATTAAAAAAAATTAATAAAGATTTAAAGAATTTCTTAGATCTTCAGAAGATATGAAAATCAGGATTTCCGGAAATATCGGATGTCATAGAATTTCCGGGCGTTTTACAATATTTTAATGAATTTCAAAGAATTTATTTACGAAAAGCTAAGAATTTCGTGGAATTTCAAATATTTGAAGGTGTTACAGATTTTAAGAATTTAAGGACGTTTTAAAAGATTTCAAGTAATTCCTGAGAGCTTTTAAACAGTTTCAAGGGATTTAAAAAAAATCCAAGGAATTTTTTATAGATTTCAATAATTATGGGGGTATTTTTAAAGTTTTCAAGGAATTTTAAGGAGCTTTTAAAAAATTCAAGGTATGTATTTAAGATTTCAAGTGCTATTTTAACAGATTCCAATTAATTTTCAATTAATTTCAATACTTTGAAGGTATTTCAAAGAATTAAAAAAATTTTAGGATAATTTTAAAAATTACAAGGAATGTTAAAGAGCTTTAAACAATTTCAAGGGATTTCGAAGGATTTTAAATATCTTAGGTTATATTAATAGATTTAGATTATTTGAATTGATCCCTAATGATTTTAACGGATTTAAGGTATCTAATGATATTTTATACAATTTTAAGAAATATTTAAGAATCTTCACAAAGGGTCTCACCGGGTTTGAATGCGAAAACGGTTACAAACCCAAACCAAATAAGATTTCATATCAACTTTTTGAAGGCCTTTAAGAAGATTGTTTTTTGCGAATATTCAGCCCGATAGACGCTATATTGGACGACTATTCGTTGATTATACGAATTTCGTTTTTTGCAATTTTTAGCTAAACTAATGGGCGGAAACATTTCAAATAATTCACAGTACTTCTTGAAAAATAATGGACTTCCACGAGATGACTGAGATTTACTTGAAATTTTTTTAAAGGGTTTCTTTCATTTGAAATAATGGTTGAGCAAAACAATATTGGCATTAGTTCGTTCAAGCCATATAAAAAGTAGAAGATACCAATTTTTTTCGAGTACAAACTGAGTTCGGTTGGATATTCGGGACAATTGTGAAACCGACCGAAATTCTAAGTAGATTGTTCATTACTCAAAATATAGCAGTTGTGATAAATGAAGATAGTGATGAAGACCACAAAATCGATATTTTTTCTCGGTTTTTACTCAATATCCACAACTATTTTGGTATAAGAAATTTGACTTTTGTTGAATACAGTGTTTCCCATATTTATAGGGCCACCCCATTTTTTAAGGATAATTTTTTCTCTATTGAAACAAAATGCACCAAATATTTTGTGTGGATACATGAGTCGAATTAACGATTTTTCCTAAAATATAGAGCTCGCAATTCCATTCGTTCATTTATTTGGATATTTTTTCGAAAAAATAGGTGTCCCAAATTAATAAGGCCACTAAAAAAAACTTCAATTTTTTTGAAGAATAATAAATAATTCGTAAAATAATGCAATTTAAAATATATAACATTAAAATTTTACTTCTTACACGCCATAAACGTATACATATGTATGTATAAAAACTAAATATTGTGCGTGAATTCCCAAAGTAATTTACAGTTGTGTTTTTCTTTTAATTTAAATTTTTCCCGAGGATTTTTCACATACATACTTTCCCACGTACATTCTTTTTGGCGATTATCGACGTATTTTTCCTATTTTAAAAGTGTATATTCGCACAATATGTTCGAAATAAATATTTTTCCTATTTTTATTGCGGGGATCGCCGTAAGTAGCGGGAGTTCCCGGGTTTTTCTCGCTTTACCTGGCATGCACATATGTATACTCCTGGTATAAATAAGCTTCCGAATGCATTTTTGGCCAGTTAAATTGTGCTTGTGCGTTAATAATATTCGAGGTAACAAAACAAATATGGGAAGAGGGAAAGCATTGTCTGTAGAAGAAAAGGCGTCAATTGATGCGTATGAAAAATGTGGGAAATCACAACGTGAAATAGCGAAGCTTATAAACCGATCGAGAAATGTTATTTACCTGTATAT
>NC_046662.1:71977525-71991967 GCF_010883055.1 Belonocnema kinseyi | reverse complement strand
AATTTATTTGCCTCAGTGCATGATTTTTCGTCATTTTTTGAGGTTATGGCTCAAGCATGACGTGATGGGTGATTTTTGATACCGAATTTGAATTCAGCGCCCAAAAATCCATAGGAATACGTGTGTCTTGTTACCAGAATACTATAAATATCCGTACAGGAAATTTTAGAAGTTTGAAAAAAGTGGCCTCAATAATATTCAAAATACACTCACTTTTTGACTCTTTATCCAAAATGGCTGGCTAACGAACTTGACCTTTAGTTTAGGACACTAAAAGGCAGACAGGCAGACATACCGACATACATAAAGGCACATTCGTAAAAACCTGTTTTTCGAATTCAGGGGGTCTCAAAACGTGAACATTTCACAAAAACTGGCGGGGGGGGGGGTCCAATTTTACACAAATCTAATAACTTCTCTGATGAGAATGGAAAAATATTATCTATTTATTTTAAAGTGCAGGCGAGCAGCTGAGAATGGTTGCACTTTATCCACTTCAAGAGTAGGATGATCTAATGCAAACTTTGTGTCATCGAACAATATTCTCTCATCCATGATCGCATATGTGCTTTCATATTTTTTTTTTTCTGCTAGATGTCTTTCTTGATATCTGTACATTCACTATTGTTTAATTTTCTTAGTCGTTTGCACACTTCGCAGTATTTTTAAATTCAAAATTCTAGAATTTAAAAACTATTTTTTTAAATGTGTTAAAACTGTTTTATAAATTGAATCAAGTCATGTTTATGAAAGAAAATTGGTTATTAATTAATATTGTGCTTCAAAATCAAACTGAAAATTCGGACTCTTTTACTCCGCTGTGAAAAAGCTTTTGATTTTTTTTTCCTTTTAACAACTCTTGCCACAGACTAAAGTATACTTTAAAAAGGTAGAAAGCGTGAGTTATTGAAGCAAAAAAGTGAATTAATTTTCTCTAAAAAAAATACGAATTTTCAACCAAATACTTAAATTGTCATGTAAATAGTTGAATTTTTTATTAAAAGATATAAAGGACCCCGCACCAAATGTACAGTAAAATGGCCACCGGTGAAAAATTCTAAAAAGATTTTTTTTTTTTGAATTTTCGAACCTGCGAAGCAATAATTCGAAGGAAAAAAGTAAGAAAAATGGACAGTTTTTTTAAAAACAATTTTCAAAGTTTCAATTTTTACATGTATTTTAATAGAAAAATGCTGATTTTCGTGAAAAGTTTTTTTTCTCATAAACTAATAGTTGGATTTGATTCAAAGTTGCACATTTTTACTATCATTCCTACCAAAACAAAAGGTTCATATTCAAGATCTAGAAAGATAAACGGTTTATGGGGTATACACCATGATATAAGGGTGTTTTCATACCTCAAACACCCAGGTATGGAAATTATCATTTCCTAGTAACGAAAGTCACTAGGTATTTTTTATTCAATTACTAGGGTATGAAGTAACTTTCAGATAAGTAGAGGAAGTGTGCATGTCAAGGGGTTGTTTAATCATCCCTTATTTAGAGAAGCAGAGAAATTAACTTTTCGTAAGGAATAAATCACCAAAGATCAGGCTTATAAAATCACATTAAAACATATTCAGGTAGCCTTATTTATCAGGATTTGCAGTAGAATTTGTTTTCAGGGTCATTTAATCATCCCCTAATTATTGAACCAAGGAAATCGGTATTTAAACGGGATAAAGTACCAGAGATTTTTTATTATAACATTGATGAACAGAATCACTTTAAAATATATACAGGTAGCTTTTTTTAGCAAGATTTGCATAAGAATGTATTTTCAGGGTCGCCTAATCACTCCCTATTGGGTTTTTATAAATAGGGAGAGATTAGGCGACCCTGAAAATAAATTCTTATGCAAGTTCTGCTAACAAAAACCATACCTGTATATATTTTAAGGTGATTCTGTTCATCAATGTTATAATAAAAAATCTTTGGTACTTTAACCCGTTTAAAATATCGATTTGCTTGATTTAATAATCAGGAGGTGATTAAATGAACCTGTAAATAAATTCTAATGCAAATCCTAATAAAAAATGCTACATGTATATATTTTATAGTGATTCTGTTCATCAATGTTATCATAAAAAATCTCTGGTACTTTATCCCGTTTAAATACCGATTTCCTTGGTTCAATAATTAGGGGATGATTAAATGACCCTGAAAATAAATTCTACTGCAAATCCTGATAAATAAGGCTAACTGCATATGTTTTAATGTGATTTTATAAACCTGATCTTTGGTGATTTATTCCTTACGAAAAGTTAATTTCTCTGCTTCTCTAAATAAGGGATGATTAAACAACTCCTTGACATGCACACTTCCTCTACTTATCTGAAAGTTATTTCATACCCTAGTAATTGAATAAAAAATACCTAGTGACTTTAGTTACTAAGAAATGATAATTTCCATACTTGAGTGTTTGAGGTATGAAAGCACCCTTATATCATGGTGTATACCCCATAAACCATTTATCTTTCTAGATCTTGAATATGAACCTTTTGTTTTGGTAGGAATGATGGTAAAAATGTGCAAGTTTAAACCAAATCCAACTATTAGTTTAGGAGAAGAAAAACTTTTCACGAAAATCAGCATTTTTCTATTAAAATACATGTAAAAATTGAAACTTTGAAAATTGTTTGTAAAAAAACTGTCCATTTTTCAAATACCCAAAAAAAATTTTTTTAGAATTTTTCACCGGTGGCCATTTTACTGTACATTTGGTGCGGGGTCCTTTTCAACCAAAAATGCAATAATTAAATTTTCAGTTAAAAACCACTAATTTTCAACAACAAAAAAACAAGAATGTGTGTGGTTCGAATTTTAACTATGTATTTGAATTTTCAATAAAAAGAGATAAATTTCCGAATTTTCTCAAAGAAAAAAAGGAGAATATTCAAAAAATGTGTTGAATCCTCAATAAGAGATGAATTTTCAATAAAATAGATGAACTTTTAGGAAAAAAACATTCCTTTTCAACCAAAAAGATAATTTTTCTACCTAAAAAGACAAATTTTGAACAAAATACATGAATTTTCCACCATACAATAGAATGTTCAACCAAAAAGATTAATAGTCTACCAAAAAAGAGGAATTTTCAACAAAAAGAAAATCAGTTTTTAACCAAAAAGATAAATTTCCTACTAATATGATGAGTCTTAACCAAAAAATTGATTTTTTAATCAAAAAGATTAATTTTGTACCAAAAAAGACAAATTTCCAACAAAATAAATGGTATTTAACCAAACAGTTTAAGATTTTAATTAAATTTCAGTTAAAAAAATTAATTTTCAACCCAAAAAACGAATGGACCAATGGATGAAGCTGCAACTATTATCAATAAAAAAATTTAAAAATAATATCTATTTATTTTATGGTGCAGTTGGGTAGGTGTGTCAACAAATTTGTTCCATTTTAACCAAAGAGATCAATTTCCAGCTAAAATAATAAATCTTCAAAACAAAAATTAATCTTTACAAGAATATTTGAATCCTCAACCAAAACAGATTATTAATTTTCAAACAAACAGTTGCATTTTTAACTAGAAAAGATTACATTTTTACCAATAAAGAGATGAATTTGCAATAAAAAAAAATATTATTTCCAACCAAATAAATACATTTTCTATCTAAAAAGATGAATTTTCAATAAAATACATGATCTTTCAACCATATAAAAAAAAAATTAAAAATTTCTACCGAAAGACAAATAAATTCTGAACAAAATAAACCAACTTTGAACCTAATAATTAAAGTTTCTGCTAAAAAAAAATTCCAATCTAAAATATTACAATTAAATTTTGAGTAAAAAAATTGATTTTCAACCAACAGAAAAACTAATTTTCAACAAAATAGTTCAATTTTGAACCAGAGGGATTAAGTTTAAACTAAAATGATCAATCTTCAACAACAACAAAATAATTTCTAACCAAATAGTTTGCATTTTAATAAAAAAAGATTAATTTTCTACCAACAGAAATAATTTTTTAACCAAAAATATCGAAAATATAAATTTTTAACATAAAAGTTAATTTTCAAAGAAAAAAAAATAATTTTCAATCAAACGGTTGTTTGACTTAAGTTGCCTTCTCTTTAAAAAAGTGTCTTTTTCTTTAAAAGAAACAATTAAAAAGTGCTGAAAAGTGGCTTAAGTTTATCTATGTCAACTCTTTGCAAAGGGAATTTTCTTCACTGAAAAGAATAACCATAAATTTAAATTGATCAATTATACAGAAGCGAATTCTAATAACTTCATTAAGTTCTTTCTATCTTCTTTATTTAACCTTTTGTTAAACATTTATATTTATGAGTAACTCAAACGATATTGTAATCGATTTTCCACTAGGCTTTATAGTTTGACCTCTAAAATCTCATTGCTTATTACCTCACTCGAAGAAGCAAGCCTCGTTTAATGCAAAATGTAATGAAGCGAGAGTGAATGAGAGATATGAAGGAGGGATACAATCGATTATGTCACATGTAGTTCTTGAAATGTCTTGATTACCACCGTTTTTTCTCAACTATGTCACTTTAAATAAGAGAATTCCGCTATTTTTATTTTCTAGGTATGTATTCTTAATTTCAGGGTAGCCGGTTTCATGGAGGAAAAAAATCCTGTTTTTTTCTGGTTCACAAAATTTTTTTCGGTCATTAAAATGAAAAAATCGAAGTGTCAACACGTACCGAAAAACTTGGATATTTGTATAGAAATTTTGGTGCAAATAACCCACTTTCCAGATCTATTTGTACAGGCGAACAGATCCGGCTATTTGTACCGAAATTTAGATACCAGTAGCCACCCCCTTAAAAAATTCGAACTCATAAAACTGAAATTTTTTCATTTGAAGTTATCAAAACTGAACTGGAAATTAAATCACTTAAAGTTGAACTCTTTTCAATTTAAACCTTTTAAACTAAGCTTAAAAAACACGTATAAAAATGAAGCTCTTAACTTTTGAAGTGAACAATTGAAAAAAGGGAGGGATCCTTTCGTACGAATCTTACAAATACCAAACTTGCCCCCCCCCCCCCCCCCCCCCCCCCCCCCACCCACTTAATACAAATGTTAAAAAGAACAAATTGACCTCTACCACATGAGAAACAAATTTATAAATAAAATGTCCTCTCCACCAACTAAATACTTTTAAAAAAAGTACCGACTCCACTTTAGAAAAATCTTTGAAAACCAAAATTTCTTCCCTGTCGACTGGATAAAAATGTTGAAAATAAAAAAAGATTCCTCTTCTAATTAAACAAAATAATTAAAACAAATATTTACTTTCTTCCAAATCGATAAAAATGTTAAAAACAAAAATTTCCCTCTTTCAAATCCTCTTTTAATTCAGAAAAAAATAACTAAAATTTCATATCTTAAAACTCAATAAAATTTATAAAAACAAAAAAATGCCTCTTCATATTCTAAAAAAATTCCAAAATAAAACTTCCTCGCTTCCAAAGCAATAAAAATGTTAAAAATAAAAAGTATCCTTATACCAATTTATAAAATATTCAAAACCAAAATTTTCTCCTTTTCCTCTTCCTATCACTTCCTATTAAGAGACAAATTAAGAATAACAAATTCTTCCCCTAAACGCTATGGCACTGTAACAAATAAATAAATGAACTCATCCCATACAGAAAAATATAACCAAAATTGCATCCCTGCCAACTCAATGGAAATTATAAAAACAAAAAGGGCCTCTTCTAATTCCGAAACAAATCAAATTTCCTCCCTTCCAACTCAATAAAAATGTGTAAAATGTTAAATGTTAACAATATAAAATGTTCCGCTTCAAATTCAGAAAAAATATAAAACCAAAATTTCCTCCCTTCCAACCCAACAAAAATGTTAAATATAAATAATTACCCTTTTCCAATTCAGGAAAAAAATAAAAATAGAAAATTCTTCCCTTAAATTCAATAAAAATGTTACAAAGAAACAAATGAACTCTTCCAATTTAGAAAAAATAACAAAAAGTTTATCCTTTCCAACTAAATAAAAGTATATGAAGCAAAAAAGGGCCTCTTCCAATTCAGATACATATGTTAAAAATAAAAAATTATCCTTTCAATCCATAAAATATTGAAAACTTAAACTTGATCCTTTCCAACTCGATAAAAATCTTTAAAATATGAAAAGTCCCTCTGCGAATTATTAAAAATAAAAAATTTTTCCGCCTTAAACTCAAGAAAAAAGGGAGAAAAAAGTTTCACGTTCAGTTCGTAAAAAAAATTAAAACCCAAAATTTTAATCATTTTTTTGTACAGAAATTCTTTTAAACCGAATTATTTTAATTTTTACTCGTTTTAAATAACTAATTGTTCAACCGTTATTTATGCATAAAAATTCATCATTTTCACTTTTACAATAAGTTGAAAATTTTTTTAATGGAACGATGTAAACGTACATAGTTTAAATTTAGAACTCGGAAATTTAAACTTAATAAGTAACTAATTATGATTCATTTTATTTTTTATCACATTATTATTTAATTAACTTAATTGTTTTTAATATTTAATTCATAATTGCTTCTTTTAATGAAAAGTCCATTATTGCTAAATATTTTTAAAAATTAATTTAATATGTTAAAAGTAAAATATTTTACACTGAAACAATATGAATAAGATTTAAAATTAAATAAAATCATTTGATTATGAATCTATTAATTTAAAATTATTTTAAGATTGAAAATAGTTTATAAAGTTTCAATGGAACGTTCAAATGTGTCCAACTACTAAGGCTTTCGAATTGAAACTGTTCAATTCTAAACATTAAAATATGTGAATAGTTTCATTTTTAACAACTTCAGAATCATCTTGAAAAATCATTTTTTTTTTCAAATCCAGTAGCCACCCTGTAATTTGAATTGATCCAGTCTAAGAATAAAAGTACGCTTTTAAAACTATTTTATTTTGGAATAAGTTGATAAAATGTGCTCCATGGGAAAATCGAAGTATATTCATATATTATCGTGTTATTTTTATCTACGAGAAATCAAAAAGTTTTTTGTGATCATAAATCTTGAACACCCCGCAGTAGTTCCTGGGCACGCCTGTGTAAATTGACTATGAATCCTATTGTAAAATTTCTTGAAATCCCTTGCAACCTTACGAGATTATTTGATATTCCTCAGAAGTTTTTAAATCTCTTGAAACTTTCTGTAATCCTACGAAACTATTTAAAATTTCACGAAAGTTCCCGGAATATTTTTAATTCACTGTATTGTTTTAAAAACTGTAATCTCCTTAAATCTTGTGAAATTCCGAAAATTTTTTTTAAATCCCGTACAACATCTTGAAATTTTAAATATTTTTTAAATATATACAGGGACTCAATACATTTCAATTATTGTAAAATTAAAAATTTCTTTAAAAAGAAATTTTGTAAATGAAATTTTTATGTAAATAAGTATTCAACCACAATATTTTTGATAATTTCGCGTTTATACTTCATTACATTTTAACTTCAATAAAAATAATTGAAACATTATCCTTTCATACAAACAATTGTTTTGAGTTTATTTTTATTATACAAAAGGATGATTTCTTTTTCATTAAATCAACGTCGCTAAAAAAATGTCCTAAAGATTTCGTTCTCTACAATATTGTTTGACAAGTTTGACATTCGATTTTTTTCGTTAGAAATTTTAGCTGTTTATGTTAAGGATTCAACTATTTTCTTGAAAATTCGACTTTTTTGGTTGAATTAATGTGTTTTTGATTTTTAATGAAAATATATATATATTTTTTGTTTAAATACCAACTATTACATATGTTTTGTTGAGGATTCATTTTTTATCATCTATTTGGTTTCAAGTTCAATTACTTTGTAAAAATTTTTTTTTTAAAGATTTCTCATTTTTTTAGAAAATTCGTGTTTTTGGCTTTAGAGGAAAATTCACCTTTTTCGTTGAAAATTTATCTTTTTGGTTGAAAATTTAACTATTCCAATTTTGATTGAAAATGTATTTTTTATAAGTGGAAAATTCAGCTATTTGATAGAAAATTCATGTATTTTCTTAAAAATTCGTCTTCTTGGTTGAATTAAACTGATTGAAAAGTACTTTGTTGTGTCAAAAATTAAACTTTCTAAACTGAAAATTTAACGATTTATTTCTGATTAATTTGTTCATATTTTTTGTTTTAAACTTTTTGTATAGTTGAAAATTCAACCATTTGGCTGAAACTTTATTTCTTTTGTTCTAAACTCGTATTGTGGTAAGGAATTAATCTAGTTGGTATAAAATTAATGTTGTAGGTTGGAAATTCAACGATATGGTTAAAAATTCAATATTTTGCTGAAAATTTAACTATTCACAGTTGACAAAATTTTATATAGTTTATATATGGTGGACAAAACACCAATATTTTTATTTTATTTTATAAATACAAATCTATGCGAAATATTATTATCTTGTCACCTGGGTTTTGTTAAAGTAATTTTTTCTGGTCGAAAAATCGAATTTTTTGGTTAAAAATTCGTCTTTTTGGGTTCAAAATTCATCGATTTTGGTTGAAAAATCAGCTATTCTGTTGAAAAGGCTAGATATTTCGACTTGAAATCTTAGGAATTTAAAGCGTTTCACAAGAAATTCAATATGGCATTTACATTTATTTTATTCACAAGCGTTATTTCCCCCCATTATACCCCCATTTTCGTGAAATTCACTCTATTTTCCCTGTTTTGAGAGAAGTTTAAGATGTGAAATCCGTCCTTAGCCAACGGCTACGTTACTTTCGGCATGGGGGGGGGGGGGTAAAAAGCCAAAAATTCGTAAAGTAGTTTATGGACAGCCCCTAAAACCCAGAAAAAATATATATCCTTAACATTTTTTGAAAAATAATTTGCTACGGCTATCAAACAACCTATTCTGAAATGAACCTAAAATTAAAAAGAAAAACACTTTTAAAAAAAGATTTTTTTAATCTGTACTTGCAACTGAAAATAGGGGAACCACGAAAAACTTTTTGAATAGGGTAAAAAGGGCCCAAGTCTTGAACATTTTTTTTCAAAGCATTCGAAAACAGCTTGGAATAAAAAAAGAAACTATTACATATTTTCTATCAAATCATCTATTTCTTTCATCTACTAAATAAATAAAATGATCGAATCAGAACCGAGGGTTATTGCGGAAGAAGTTAAGAAAATAAAGGGCCTTCTTCCTCATATTGTATCCAGCTGTTCCAGATTCGGAGGCAACGGACGCACATTTCATACGAACTCGTCAACGTTAATCATAAGAGATCCATGATATCATACTCTTCAGTTGCGCAAGGCGTGTATGCACTTATGAGTTACGATCGTCACCTACTTACAGTTTTACAACCCACATCCCCATCATGGTCACGCGCACCTTTGTTCGTTGCAGGTCGATTTTTAATTTCTCTTCAATTTTCCCCCCAAATTCTGGATTTTCAGAAATCCTCAGGGGAAAAAAAGAAGTTCAAGCGAAGAAATAATGTGGAACGAACCCAGTTCTTTATTTTTTGGCCGTCTCAATCGTCGCACAGGAATCCGATAAGGAGCCAGGGTCAAGGATTTGACCCTTACCCAAACTTAACAGAATCGCTTCAAGAGAATCTCATTTAATCCTCGATTCGTGAATCTAATCTCGGGGAGGTTGGTTCGTCAAAATATAAAATTTACGTTCTTATTTTAAACATAGGTATTGCATGACTTAATTTCAGTATACATATAGGCAGGAATTGAAAATTGAATAATTCGTCTCCGAGAGATAAAATCAAAGCTAGAAAGGCAATTATGGAGTAATTGAAGCACTCGTTTATTGTATCAGTTCATTTCCAAGATTGACAAATTTTATTAATACGTTCTCATAAGGGGCCATCCATAAACTACGTGATTCTAGAGCAAGGAAAATAAGGTAATTTTGTACGAAAATAGGGAATAATAGTTGAATTTTGATGCAATGAACATTGATTTTGTACCAAAAGAGATGAATTTTCAACCCATATTTTTAACCAAAAAATATGATTCCATCAATATAGTTAAATATTCAACAGCAAAAAAAAATTACATTTCTAACAATATAATTGAATTTCCAACCCAATAAGACAATTTTTTCCGAAAATAGTTGAATTTGCAATCCAGAAAGTTTAATTTTTAACAAAAAAAGTTAATTTTCAACGAAGGAAGATTATTTTTCAATCAAAAAAGATGACTTTTCTACTATTATTAAAGTTGAATTTTTGACCAAAAATATTAGTTTTCAACCAAAAAGACGAATTCCCTACCAAGAGGATTAATTTTCTACAAAAAAGATCAATTAAGAAAAGAACGTGAATTTTCAACCAAATAATTGTACTTTCAACTAGAAAAGATCAATTTTCAACCAAAAATTAAAGTTTAATTTTTTTTACAACTTCTTTTTGCAAAACAATACATTTTCAACCTGATAATATGATTTTTTAAACAGTGCATTTTTTACCAAATAGTAGTTATATTTTCAAATTATTAGTTTAATTTTCAACCAAATTGTTTTCAACAAAATGCATGCATTTTTAACTAAATATTTTAATTTTCAACTAGAAAAAATCAAGACTCAATTAAAAATATCAATGTTTAACCAAAAATAAAATAGTTACATTTTGAGTTTAAAAATTAATTTTCAACCAAAAAAAGAAGAAACGAATTTTCAACAAGATACTTCAATTTTCTACCAAATATTATTAATTTTATAGTAGGATGATAAATCTTAGTTGAATTTTTAACAAAAAATATGATTTATTAATCAAAAAGATTAATTTTGTTTACAAAAAGACAATTTTTTGAAAAAATACATGAATTTTCAACCAAATAGTCAAACTTTTATAAAAAACGATCAATTTTCAATCGGAAATGAAAACAATGGTTAATTTATTCAAATTTTTCCTTGTATATTTAAATATTTCTATCTTCAAGGAAATGAATCAGAATCATTAATTATTTCTACAATTTCCCAAAAATAATTTATAAACTGTTTCTTTTTGTACATTAATTTTAAATATGATTAAACATAATTTTGCGAAGCTTTCTGCAACTTTTCTGTGCCAATATAAATTAAAATTCATTTTTAAATATGTTGAAAAAAACAACACAAACAAAAAATTTATAAACAAACCCAATTCCAGCTACTCGTACTCTGACACTAGAATTTCTTAATAAACCAGATTTTACAGGTAGCAGCCACAGACTCTTCTAACAACTAATGTCAGTTTTTCTTTTTGAGTGCTCACCATTACAACTCTTCTTTAAACCTTCAGCTATTCTAAAAAAATCCACTCAAAACAACTCAAATCTTGCGAACAAGGACTTTTCTGTTTGCTAAAAAAAGGTTGTCAAGCAATACCTATTTTTAATAACTAATTGTTTATAAATGCGTTAGTAAATTCAAGTTTGATTAATAAAGTTCCCAATAAGCCTTAGGTTTAAAATATTATATGTTATTTGCAATAAATTCTTTTCGGTTTGAAATAACATAGAATAACAGGATTCAAGTATCAAAATTTCGATAATTTTTATTTTTACTTTATTTAATTTGTATTTTGTTCTCGAGTAATTCAATATCATTATACCTACTTTTTCTTTAAAAAACAGCAACAAAAAACACATATTTTGATAGAAAATACAGTGTCTCGTTTTACCCCGTATGCTAATCTCGCCCCGGTCTCCCCTATATATATTTTTTAAATTTGAGAAACATATTTTGAGGTGCTCACGGTGTTCAAGAATGAGATTTAAATCAAATATTCGATTACTGTAAATTTAATTGTTTCTATCGTTTCTTGTCTATATTTAAACAAGATTTATATCAAATTAAAAATAATCGTTAGAGCACTTTTTTATAAATTAAAAAAAAAATTTTTTTTCACAATTTTGTGAAATTATGATTTTCTAACGTTTATTAATTCCAAAATTTTTTTTTAAATAAGTATACACTATAAATGTATAAATTTAAGCAATCTAAGCAAGTATAAATTTAAGCAAAAACAGTAAATATACGGATTAACAACGTTAAAAAAATCATAATTTCACAAATTTGTGAGAAAAAAAATGTTTTTTTTTTAATTTATAAAAAAGTGCTCTAACGATTAATTATTTTAAATTTGATATAAATCTTGTTGAAATATGTCCAAGAAACGATAGAAACAACCAAATTTACAGTACCCGAAAATTTGATTTAAATGTCATTCTTGAACACCGTGTTCTTTGTTTATTACATCGAATGAAGGTTTAAATCTCACTTCGAGTAAGATTATAAGAGGAAATAAAGAAAAGAAAGATACTCGCCGTCATTTGTGCAATCACGACGTGTGAAAGTTTAAAAAGTCCAGGATAACGACCGTATCATATTGAATGACCCAGTAATACGAACGGTTGTACACCAGACACTTTTATCAGTAAACTGACCTACTAGGTCAGCAAATATACATTCAGGTAACTTAATTAAACATCCAGCAACAAAAAACTTAACATATAATACTAAAAGTTATCCTCTCTAAAAAATAATGATCGAAAATTATCGATAATCTCGCACTCATTGAAGTTGACTACCTCATTGGTTGCATACTGTGTCAATAATATGTTTTCAGTTTGTTCTTTTGAATTTTCTCGAATTTTGTAAATCGCAATTTCCAAATAAGAAATTTTAATCCCAAAAATTTATTTACAAACAAAAAATTGAAATTGTAAATGAATCCTTAATAATAAAGGCAACAATCCTGTTCTGAAAATTTAACCAAATGTTTTTACAATGACAAAAGGATTCTATTGATAACCTCTTGACCATATTAAAAAGGGTCACATGTATTTGTCTATTAATAAAGATTATTTTTAATATTGGGAAACCATTCCGTTCTTAACATTTTGCTACCAGACTATAATTATTTGCAAACTTTTTCACGCATTCAAAGATATGATAAAAATGAAATTACGGACTGCATATTGCTGGGAAAAATTGAATTATTATTATTATTTTTTTTTTTTTGAAAAATTAATTCAAAGAAAATATTTCAAATGATGTATACGAAAAGATTTCAAATTATTATCATATAAATTTTTCAATTTCCCGAAATTATAAAATTTTTGAAAAAATTCGAATACATTTAAGAGACATTCAGAACATTGGAAAGGATACAACAATCATTTTATGTGAAACAAAATGTAGATTTTTGAAGATATCAAACAAAAGTTTAGAAGCGTTTCAGACCTTTGAAAGGTTTCAAGATAATAAAATTTTTTAAAAAGATTTCTCGGAATTTTTTTTTTTAATTTCTGCTTTTAGGACATTTATTTTACGAGAATAATGAAAAAGCTTGAGAAACATTCCAAAATATTATAAAATATTACAAAAGATTTTCAATTTTTTTTAATTAATCCGCAAAATTTTAAAACTTTAGGAATCATTCGATTAAGTTTAAAAGATATTTATAAAATTTTGGGATTTTAAAGATAATTTTCTCTAGAAATCTAGAAAAATTATATTTATGTAACCTTAAAGCACATAAAAAAAAAATTTAATTAAAATCTTATTTGTATGAGTTTTGAAAAATTCGTCTTTTTGTATAAATTCGAACTTTTTAATTTTAAATTAAACTAATTGATTTGAAAAAGAAATATTATGGGATTTTCAAGCTGCGTGAAAATGTCTTTTAATGTTTATTCTCAATTTGTTTATTCTTCTGTTTATTTCTATTATTATCTATTTTTTATTATAATATATTAAAAAAGTTTTGTTTCCAAATAAGTAATTTTACTTCATGATTAAATTAAATTCTTAATGCTTCTACACATTTTTTATAAAAAAGAAATTAAACAATTATATCATGTACAAAAATATTTCGGGGAATTTTTTTAATGATTTAAGGCGTTTTTAAGATTATTTCTAAGTTTTGAAGATGTCAAAATATGTCAAAAAATAATCTTGAAGATTTGAAGACAATTTTTTGCAAATTTTGATTTTTTTAAAACAAAATGTAGATTTTTTTAAGATCCGAAAAAATGTAAAAGCTTTTAAGATTTTGAATGGTTTCAAGGGAATAATAAAATTTAAGATTCATGGGAAAGTTAAAAAAAATTATTTTGCAAAGTAAATTATGAGAAAATTGAAAAAGATTTTTAAAAATTTCCTGAATTTTAAAAAGAATGTAGAAGATTTTCTAGGAAATTTTACAAGCTTACAACATTTTTGGCAAAAATCCAGTAAGTTTAAGAGATGTTTAGAAGTTTTGAAAGATTTCAAGAAAATGAAATTCGAAAATGTAAATGATTCGAGTCAATTTAAACGGTATTTATGAAATTTGAAAGCTTTTAAAGAGATAAGAAATAGTTTTAATCTTGAAAAGATTTCTGAAAAATTTGTGAAATTTTGTTGAATTTCTTCTAAGCTTCTCAAAGACCTCAATATCTTTTAAAATCACTCGAATTTTTCCCAACATTTTGTATAGA
>NC_046662.1:71976355-71977425 GCF_010883055.1 Belonocnema kinseyi | reverse complement strand
TCAGCAGAAACCCTTGGTACAGGGACCCTCTATCCGCAACCCGAGGACGCGTTCGGTGGCTTTGTCATAGGTCCTTCGGTTTGATTCTAGAGGAATCAAAAACGAACCGAATGGGGGCTCGTATATATATATATATATACACATATATATATATGAAAAAAGTATGAAGAGGGATGAAGAACTATTCCGCACCGGGGCCAGATTGTATCAAAACCTTCTGGTGGAAGAAGTTTTCTTCAACCCATCAGCATTTGGCCCGTATTTTCACCTCATATTTAAAGTCGGAAGAGCCGATTCCAGAGTGGTTGGTGGAAGGGCGCACAATACTTCTGCCGAAAATAGGCAACTTAGCTGACCCGAAGAATTACAGGCCAATAACTTGTCTGAACACGCTGTATAATATATTCATAGCTATCCTAAATGATAGGATTGTTCGGGCAATTGAACCTGTGTGGCAAGAAATGTATGAACAACGAGGCTCAAAGAAAGGCGTAGCCGGATGTCGGGAGAACCTGCTCATCGATAGATGTTTTTGTAAAAATTCAGCATTCTACCAGCGTGACCTATCGATGGCCTGGATTGATTACCGGAAAGCTTTCGATTCGACCTCCCATAGACTTACCATCTGTCTTTTGGAAATCTTAAAGGTTCATCCGCAAATAGTTGGGTGCATAGAGAGATTGATGCCGCTTTGGAAAACCAGATTTACTATCTCATCTGGAAAAAATCGTGTGACAACTAAGAAGATCACCTTTCAGACAGGTGTCTTTCAGGGCGACACCATGAGCCCACTCCTCTTTTGCCTTACATTATTGCCACTATCTCTAGCACTTCGCCATTCCGACGGGTACTTGTGCGGCAAACCTGCAGATCGAAAGTAGAAGGTCACTCATGTATTTTACATGGACGATCTTAAGATCTATGCTAAAAACAGACTGCAACTGCGACAGATTTGGTCTTCCGAACTATCGGTGAGGAACAAAGTATCTGCAACGAACATGCTTGCCGTCCCGGTACTACTCTATTCATTTGGAGTAGTTCCATGGACGAAGAACGAGCTCAGATCTCTT
>NC_046662.1:71955234-71976255 GCF_010883055.1 Belonocnema kinseyi | reverse complement strand
TAAATAAATAATAGTATAATCATATAACATATATAATAATACAAATTTGTATAAAATATTATAGTTTGCTTTTCGACAAGTCTAAAAAATTCAAAAATATTTTTGAATTTTTGCAGTAACTGGAGCATGAATTTAAGTGTTCAGAAACTTTAGAAAAATAAATAGTTATTCAAAATTTGTATTTTATATTAAAAATTAGGTTTGCCCTCAAAATCGAAAAACTAGACGAACGCATGACGCGCAATTAATTATGCCTTAAAAAAAACAGTTTATGATAAAAAAATTAGAAGTATTTCCAAACATGGGTTCAAAGAAATATTAAGAATTTCAGACCTGGAAAGAATAAAATATTCTCCAACAAATATAAAATGTTTATATCAATTCTGAAAAATTGTTCTTTCATAAGTGATTAGGACTCACCTTTGTTGAAAATGCATCTTCGCACTCGGTGCAGAAAAGATTTTCCTCTCTCTGGTGCAGCATCATGTGGGATTTTAAACTCGCCATTCTCGCAAATTTTTTTCCACATTCGGGACATTTTGGCTCGCCAATGTTGTGTGTCGCCATGTGAAGTGTAAAATTCGTCTGCAAGTAATTTTTTTTTTTAGATAGAAAACGCGCATTGAAATTTGTTAAAGGTTTTATAATACCTGGCCAATTAAAGTGCATAATAGGATGATCTGATTTTTTCTCGAATTTTCATGGATAATGTTTCCCCAAAATTCAAATCCACGGCAAATTTTTGTTTTTAAATTAACACAAAAATTCAATTTAGAGATTTTCTCAAACATCATCAAGATCAAGAAATATTTCCGATAAAAAATAAAACTTGCAGGAATTTCAACTATTTGGTTAAATATTAAACTATTTATTTGAAAAATTAACTACTGGATAGAAAATTAACTTTTTGGCTGAAAATTCATAGTTTTGGGTGGAATATTCAACTGCTTTGTGAAAAAATCATGTATTTTGTTGAAGACCCATCTTTTTGGGTGGAAAATTAATTTGATGGCTGTGGATTAAATTATTTTCTTTAAATGCGTGTGGATTCAAATTGTGGGATCTTGCGAAATCTCTGAATAAAATTTTTTTCAAACAAAAAAAGACGCATTTATTTTTTGTAGATTCGAACAAATTGGGAGGCGACATGCATGAAATTTCGAAAAAAGAAAATTCCTAATGTATTTTTGGACCACCATAAATCGCATAATCATCTTAATAGAAAGAAACATTATGAAAAAAGAACTAAAAATTCACCAAAAATGGTATTAAAACATATTTTTTCATAAATATAGGCTTCAGAATCATTCGGGAAATTTAAAACAGTGTCAATAGTAGAATAAGTTCTTTAAAATAGTAAGACAATAGCGTCATGCCAAATTTCACGGTTAATTATTTTTGAAGTCTAGTATAAAATATAAATCTCCCATAAAGTCGCTTAAAATATTTTCATATCTTTTTAAATACTCCAAAAGCTTTGAAATCCCGCAAAATCTTTTAAATCCGTTGAAATCTACTAAAATGTATAAAAAGCACTTGAATTCAATTAAAATCTGTAGAAATTCCTTATAATAATATGGAATATTACTTTCTTTTGAAATTCTATGAATTCCTCAACTATTGTAAAAGTTCTTGAAATCCCTTGCAATTTGATAAATTTCGTAAAAATGTCTTGAAATATTTTAGATCTTCTGAAAATCTTCACCTTTTTCTGAAAAAAAATTTCTTGGAAATTTCTAGGATTCTACGAAATTTTTTGAAATCTCAGTGAATTTCTCGGAGTATTTTAACCCCCTAACGCCCTTAAAACTTTCTTTTTTTCTGAATTTTGAGATATTTAGGCATATTATACCTATGGCGGAGTGTATACAAAACTAAAATTCTAGCTCATTACCGTCCTGAGTTTCATGTAAATCCTTGCGTTAAAAATTGCTGTTCGTCTCAAAGTCATACTTAAAAAAACTCAAGTCTTCCAAACGTTACATATATGTCACTGTGGGCGGTAGAGGGTTAAAATACACTATATTTTGTGAGGTATTTTTAAATTGTTAAAATTCCTTCAATCTTGTAAACTTTAATATCGTTTAAAATCCTATAAAAAAAAGAAAAGTTATTTAATTCTCTGAGACGCTACAAAATCCCATTAGATCCCTATAGGTCCCTTAATATTTCATTCCATTTTATTCACTTCTTAATGAACCCTATAAATTCTTTCAATTTCCATAAAATCCCTGGAGAGCTTTTAAATTTCTTGAAATTCTTAATGCGCTTTTAAAATCCCTCGAAAATTTTTTAATCTCTTGAAATTGCTTGACATTTTTTGAAATCTTGTGGAAGACTTTAAAATCTTTCAAATTTTTTGGAAATCCATTGAAATTTTTTAATCTTTAAAGTACTTAAAGATCCTATGAATCCCGTAGGTTTTGTGGAATCCCTAAAAATCCCTTGAAATATTTCCAAATCGGACGAAACTTATTAAAATATCTTAAAATCTCTTGAAGTCTTTTTAATTTTCTGAAATCCTTTAAAATAACTTAAAATATGTTAAAAATGTGTTTCTATGCCCCTAGAAATCTTTTGAAATCCCGTAGTACATCTTAAAATCTTTACTATATTTTTAAATCCTTGTAAAATGAGAAAGTATTTTAAATACTTAAATCCCCATGGAATCGCTTTATGTCTCTTAAAATTTAATTCGATTTTATTTACTCCCTAAAGTTATTTAGAAATCTTTTTAAATACTCTAAAAGATTGTAAACCCTATACAATTATATTAAATCCTTGAAATCTTTTGATCTTCAAAATCTTAAAATCTTTTCAAATTGTGATTTTTGGGACGTCTGATATATTATTTTAGCCAATCTAGCGAAGAAGTTTCAAAATATGTTTAAAGACGAAATGAAAAAATAGTTGCATTAGTGCGCAATTTTAGAAAATAGTACCATTAATATCATTTTTTCAGGGTTTTCTTTTTATATTAGGAAGAAATTCCCGTTCAATTCTCGGTTTTTTTCCAGGTTCGCAAATATTTTTCTCGGTCAATGATATGTAAAAAATCGAACACTATATCTAAAAATTGTTCCATTTGAAGTAATAAAAACTGAACTGCAAATTAAAGCACGCAAAGTGAAATTCTCGAATTTTAAACTTTTAGAATTGAAGTTTAAAAGTTGTTTCATTGAAAAATTTGGATTCAAATGCTCAATAATTTACAAGTGTAAAATGGAAAATACTAACACTTTTCAATTGAACATTTTTTAATTAAATAAAGTTAAACTGTCAGCTTCAAAATGTTTAACTTTTATAAATCGTAGAGTTCAAATATTCTAATTCAGTTCCAAAAATATAAATCCATGTTATCATTTTCAGTTGTCTAAATGGAAGAATCAATCAATGAATTTAAAAATGACCATACTACCATTTTAAGCAATTTTAAATTCTAATTCCACCTCAGAATTTGGTAGAAATTAAACATTTCTCTGTTTAAATTCGCAATTTTAATTCCCCTGTTCAAATCAAGAATTTTAATTCTTTTCGAAAATTCTCCATGTCAATCCATTGTAAAAATTAGATTTTTTAGGTAAAATTGCCTATACCAATTCTAAATTCAAATTTTTTCCAAAAAAACCTCGCTTCAACAGAGAATAATAATTTTTTTGAAAAATTCAATTTGCCATTGAGAATTGTTATTCTCGTGAATAAATTCCAATTCCAGCTGAGAAATGGTTAAAAATTGAAAATTACCTGTTCAAATTCAGAAACGCAAAAATGAGATTTTTTTGTAAAATTCCCTGTTCCAATTCATAATTTAATTTTGTTCGAAAAAACCTCGCTACAAACCAAAATAATAATTTTCTTTAATTTAACTTTCTTTGAAAAATTCAATTTGCCACCGAGAATTCTTATTCTCGCGAGTAAATTCCACTTCCAGCTAAAATCTTCTGAATATATCTTCAACTTACTCGAATTTCAACAATTTAAGTTACAACTTAAATTTAGTTAAATAAAGCAATTAACCCATTAACGACCAAAGCTATTAATTTTATAACATGAGTTTGACCGCAAAATTTATGGGTATAAAAAAACAATAAATAGATCAAAAGAACTGTTCCTAATGATATTGGGTGAGCTAAATTCGAATCCGTGGTCAAAATTTGAATATTTTGACTTCAAAATTAAATATGGCGGTTTTTGTATACAAAAATAGTGAAAAATGTTTGATTTTTTTTTATAATTTTTTTTCAGGCATAAAACGCTTTAATATGTTAAAATTTCTTCAACCATCGATGCACAAAATTCTTAATCTTTAAAAAAAATTTCTTATATATGTTTTTTCTTCCAGACTGGTGGACAAAATGCAAAAATGTTCCAAAAACTGGTTTTTTCATAATCTTTGTTTTTCTAAAATACTTGAAAGTTTAAAAAAAAGTTCCATGGAACAAAAATGTCTTGAAATTAACCATAGAATAGTATGATTTTTTTTTAGATTTTTTAGGAAAAAATTTTTATTTTTCAAAAAATCAAAAATTTGAAATTTGCAAAAAAAATTTCAAAAAATCTGAAAAAAATTCAAGAATTTTCTTTGACTAATTCAAAGACATTTTTATTCTTGGAAAATTTATACCAGAGCCTATATATTTAAGGAAATAATTGATCAAACTTCATGCGAATACTTTTCATGCGAATTCTTTTCTCATGAAGTTTGATCAATTATTTCCCAAAATATATAGGCTCTGGTACAATTTTTCCAAGAATAAAAATGTCTTAGAATTAGACAAAGAATATTCTTGAATTTTTTCAGATTTTTTGAAAATTTTTGATTTTTTGAAAAATCAAAAAATTGTTCTAAAAAATCTAAAAAAAATTCATATTGTTCTATGGCTAATTTCAAGATATTTTTGTTCCATGGAACTTTTTTTTAAAGTTTCGAGTTTTTGAGAAACACAAAGATGATGGAAAACCAGTTTTTGGAACATTTTTGCATTTTGTCCACCATTTTGGAAGAAAAAACATATATATATATAAATTTTTTGTTAAAGTTTAAGAATGTTGTGCACCGATGGTTGAAGAAATTTTAGGATATTAAAGCGTTTTATGCCTTAAAAGAAGATTTAAAAATAAAGAATCAGACATTTTGCACTATTTTTGTATGCAGAAACGGCCATATTTAATTTTGAAGTAAAAATATTCAAATTTTGACCACGATTCGAATTTAGCTCACCCAAAAACATAAGGAACAGTACTTTTTATCTATTTATTTTTTGTTATACCCATAAATTTTGCGGTTAAACTCATGTTACAAAATTGATAGCTTTGGTCGTTAATGGGTTAAAATTGTAACGTTCAAAGTTTAGTCTTGAATATTTAATTTATAATTACTGATTTAAAATGAAGTCAAATAATTCTAAATATTAAGTAACTGTTCTTTTTCTTAATTGAAAAATTTCAAACTGCATGGTTTAAAAATGGAACATTTTAGAGTGAAATTATATTTGAAATTTATTAAAACCCTTTGACTAAAAATATATTATTTTTCAGTTATTGAAAAATAGATTACAAATTTTTAATAGGGCGTTTACATTTGTATAATTAATAAGACTTTTCAATTGAAACAGTTAAATTTTTAACGTTAAAATCTGGACATTCTAAAATTGTTAACTGATTCCGAATCGTTTTGTAAAATCAATTTATAAATGTTACATTAGACATTTTAAAGTACAATTCAATTTAAGGTATCATTAATTAATTAATATTCACAGTTGATAAACTAAAAATGTTTTTTATCTAAAATTTTCGATTTTAAACGTTTCTAATTTTTAATTGTTTAAGCCTTTAAAACTGTATTTTAAAATTGTTTCAATTGAAAATTGAGCTTAAAAATTAAACAGGAACATTTTTAAACTGAAGGATTTTCGAATTACGCATTCTAAACTCAATGATATCATAATTGAAAAAGGCCACAATTAAAATAATTATTTAAAAACGGTTAAAATCAAAGTTGGAAGGATATTTTTTCTACAAATTTGTAAAATTCAAAGTCAAAAAATAAATTTATTTTCATTTCCGAGTCTCATAAAATTCCCGGTCCAGCGACCACCCTGTTTTTTTTTAATAATTTCAAAATAATTCCATCATTAGAAAAGTGTCAATAGCAGCATAAGTCTGAGGGCTGGAAATGGACTTTCAATTTCTGAATCATAAGAATCAGTAAGAATAATAAAACATTTTTAAAGATTTCTCACTGGCACATTAAATGATGCGGGACACTTTGGACACCGGTGCGGCTTTTCCTCTGCATGATGTTCCATATGCCTTCGATATAAACTGTGCTTCTTAAAGTCCTCGCCACAAATTTCGCATTTTAATTCAATCTTTCTCTAAAAAAGAAGAAAAATCCCATGAAACCATTCATCAATGAAAACCGACAAAAAACAAACGAATTCTGCATTAAAGCTTCAAGTTACAAGCACTTACAAGAGACTTTTCACTTTTCTTCGGCCTGCCAGGACTTCTCTTCGGAGATTTCAACTGAGATTTGGAAGACTTGGATACTGGAGACATAACAGGTGTCGAAGAAAATTCTTTGGAAGACGTGTCTGGTTTCGCTCTGATAGGTTGGTATTGAGATATTTGATAACCGACTGGAGATTGATCTTCTTTTGTAGGAATGGTTGGAATCAAATTGGAATCATTTGAAATGAAGGAGATCATGTTTGTAGGAAGCAAAGTTGCTTGTTGGGTTCTTGATCCCGAAATTCCTCCCAAATTGAATTGCAGTAGTGACTATAAATTAAAAAGAAGATCCATTTTTTCTAGTGCAGGGAGAAAATACAAGATTGCTACGAAAGTCCAATTTCAAAATTCCCTGACAAATTACTTCTAAATTTTGGGTGAAAACTTTTCAAGCAAAAAACAAACAAACAATTTTTAACAAAAAAGTAAAATTTTCAGACAAAAATATAATATTCCAACCAGGACGATTAATTAATTATTTTTTTACGTTTAACCGAGAACCGGACTTATGAGAACCGAACTATAAAGAACGACAGCAGGATATGTTTAAAAAAAAATTTACTTCCAAAAGTTCAAATTTCAGTTTAAAAAAATATTTTCCTTTAAAACAGCTAATCTGAAAAAAAACAGTTAAATTTCCAATCAAAAAGATGAATTTGTAACAAAATACAGAAATTTTCAACTAAAGAAACTAAATTTTCAACCTAAAACGCAAGTTATACTTTTTGTCAAAACAAATTTTCTTAACCTTAAGGCACGAATTTTCAACAACAAAATTTCTATGAAATAAATGAATTTTCAAACAAAAAGATGCTATTTTAAAAAATACATGAATTTTCAACCAAAAAGATGAAGTTTTCACCAAGAAAATTATTAAGCTGTCACAAAAGATGAGTTTTCAACAAAATATTCAAATTTTAAGTCAGAAAAATTAATTTTCATTAAAAAAAATTGAATTTTCAACAAAAAAGTTCAATTGAAATAAATAAATTTTCAACCAAAAAGATTTTATTTTACAAAATACATGAATTTTCAACAAAATAGCTAAATTACTAACCAAAATACAAATTTTTAACAGAATACATAAATTTTTGACTACAAAAAGACAATTTTTCAACCAAATAATTAAATTTTCAATCAAAAACTTAAATTTGTCAACAAGATTAATATTCAACCACAAAAGATGAATTTTCAACAAAATAAATACATTTAAATCCAATGGTTTATTAAAAAAAATTCATTTTTAACTATAAAAAAGAAATTTTTAACAAAATAATCACATTCTAAGGGGGGGAAAAAAATATTTTTTAACCAAAAAGATGCATTCTTTACCAAGAAGATTAATATTCTACCACAATCGACAAACTTTGCAACAAAATACATAAGTTTGTAATTATAAACAAATGAATTACATTTTCAACCTAGGAGATACATTTTTAACAAGAATAGTAAAATTTTAAGTAAAAACACTCGTTTTTAAAAACAAAATAATTTTTAAAAAAATTGTTACATTTTCAATCAAAGAGATACATTTTTAACAATAATTGTGAACCTTCGGTTAAAAAAAAACACATTAATTTTTGACCCGGAAACACGAAGTTTCAACAATATAGTTACATTTTCAACCAGAAAGATGAATTTTCCACTAGAATTGTTGAATTTTAATTTAATCAAATAATATTTATGAACAAAATAATAAAATTTGTAACCATAACATCAATTTTCAAGAACAAAAATAAATAAAATTACACGTTTAGAAGACTTACTTGTTATTACCACCCTTGAACTTCAATTTCAATTTATCGAAAATTCCCTAATTTTTCAGGTTTTCTCTTAAATTCCCTGACTTTCTCTGGTCAGATTTAAAAGCCCTGACTTTCCAAGAATTCCCTGACCTGCAGCAACCTGAAATATCTAAAAGTAGAAAATCATAACTTACTATATTTGATTCTGGATTGTCGTTAGCCGTTTTGGAAGCGACGGAAATTTCGTTCGTGTCGTTTATGAAAGTTATCGGCGTACTCATCAACTCAATTGTACCATCTCCGGTTTCTAGAAATAGCGAAAAAATATATTTTTAAATATATAATAAAGAGCGCTTTTCAATCAATCAAAAATACTTTAAAATGAAGAAATGTCCCACAAAATAAATAGAAGTAAACAAAGATTGAAGACAGAGTTATCACAAAAATCTTAACACCTGGCTACAAAATAATATTTATTAAATCTTCTCAAAGGCGTAATCGAGAATTCTCACCTGTCACGGCAAGAAGAGTTCCCCCATCATCAGAAAGGATAAAACTCAAGGGTATTGAATCCATGGTGTCCATGGTGGGTGCCATGGCTGTTGAATTACCAACAGTCCGTGATGTCAACATTAGTGTTCTATTCACAATTAAATACAATTAAATACAATTAAACTATTCACTGAATCGAATGGATAGCAGATTCACTTAGCAAATTCATTTTTAATATATAAGTAATTAAATAACGCTAAAGAAGCAAGTCTAAAATTGAAGTTATTAAAGCTGAACATAACCTATACAAATATTAAAGCTTAATAGAACTCTAAATATTGAAATTTTCGAAAAAAAATCAAGAACCATAGTACTTTAAATTCAAAGCTGTGTCGTTACCTAGTTTAATAACGGTTAAATATAAATATTATTGAGCATTTTAACACTTTCCAGACATTAGACAAAAAACAACACCATTCTGGTGATTATTTGATCGATACTCGCGATCGCTACGCCATCTGGTAGCAATTGGTAGCAAACTTTTACAATTGTGTTTAATTTTTCAATTAAATTAAATTAAAGGCATTTTACTTTGAATCATCTGATGTTAATAAACTGACTTAATATTAGGAGCTACTTGAGTCTTATTAAATTAGAATTTTCCTAGCCTTTGATTGTATGCATAAATTTCCATAATTTTAAATGCTAACCAAAATTTATGTTACAACAATTTAAAAAATAGAAACTCGAATTTTATAATCCTCGAATTTGTCAAAAAATGGAACAAAATTGAATAAAAAAAATAATAAACTTGTTTGAGGATAATTCAATTTTGGTATTCCTAAAGTGATCAAAGGGATCAAGATATGTGTGATATGATTGGCATTTGATCAACGACCTCGCTCTCCATTGGCTGGACATTCTTCCATATTTACGCGCCACGTTTAATATTTAACAAAACCTTTTAACAAAATATAGTTATAAAAAATAGCACTTTTAAAGGAAAAAGTTGAATTTTCACATAAAAAGATTAATTTTCCATCAAGAAGATTAATTTTATACTAATGTATGAATCCCAAACGAAATAGTTGAATGCTTTACCAAAACAGATTAATTTATTAATTTGCGTAGGTTTGAATCTGTTAAATTTTTCATTGATCTCAATTAGTAACTGTTCGATCTCTAACCGTCTTTAAATAAAAATGATAAAATTTTTACAAATAGAGATATGAATTTTTAAACCAAAATGATAAATTTTACGCCAAACAATCAAATTTCGAATTCGAGAATATGAACTTCCAACAAGAAAGGAACTATTTTGTGTAAAATTTGCTTGGAAATTTAAATAATAAAACAAATTTTCCACAAAAAAGTTACATTTTTAAACAAGCGTTTAAATTTTAAACTAAAAAGATTCATCTTATATACGAAGATCATTATTTTTTACCATAAAAGTCGAATTTTCAATCAAATAGTTTGATTTTTAACCATATATTTTTGAAACTAAAATTATGAAACTTCCACAACAAAAAATATATTTTTAAAATATAGTTCAACTTTTAGCCGAGTATTTGAATTCTCAACCCTAAATTATGAATTTTTATCAAATATGTTACTTTTAAACCAAATCGTTGAATTTTTAACCAAATAGATGAATTTTCTACAAACAAGATTAATCTTCGACATATATATGATGAATCTATAATTGGATAGTTATATTTTCAGCCTGAAAAATTCATTTAGAACCAAAACATTGAACAAGATTTCACCAAATTACTCATGTTTTGCATGAAAGAGGTGAATTTTGATCTAAAATGACGATTTCTCAACCAAAAAATTAATTTATAACAAATTTATTATAACTTTTAACCAAGTCGTTCAATTTTCAACTAAAGAGATTATTTTTCAACTTATATAATGAATTTTAAACTTGAATAGTCGAATTTAGGGTAAAAGAAATTTGTAACAAAATAGTTGCATTTTCAATTTTTCAACTAAGGAGATCATCTTCAACTAAAATTGTGGATCTTACCAAAAAAAATTAATTGCTAACAAAGCAGTTCAACTCTTAGCCAATTAGTTGAATTTTGAACTTGAAAATATGATTTTTTAAATAAATTTATAAGATTTCAACAAATATTTAAATTTTCAATCCAAATAGATGATTTTTCGACCAAAAAAGATATACACTTCAACCAAGTATGTAGTTAAATTTTCAACCAGAGAGATACATTTTCCACTTATATAATGATTTTAAAACTAAAATAGTTAAATTTTCAGTCAAACAAATTAATTTTTAAGGAAAAAATAGTAATTTGTAACAAAATAGTTACATTTTGAATGTTTTAATGAAGGAGGTAAATTTACAACTAAAATTGAGAATATTTAACCAAAAATATTAATTTTCAAGAAAGTAGTTCAACTTTTAGCCAAGTAGTCAAATCCTGAACCCGAAAATATGAATTTTCCTCAATAATATTAATTTTCAACCAAATATATAATTTTTTGACCAAAAAAGACAAGCTTTCAGTGAAGTATTTACATTTTGTATCTGAGAGATGAATATTCAACTTATACAATGAATTTTGTTTTTAATAGAGCAGTTAGCTTTCTGTCAAAAAATAATAATATATCAACTGCATATTTATATTTTCAACTAAAGAGTTAAATTTTTGACTAAAATTATCAATCATTAACAAAAAAAATCAGTTCTAACAAAGTCATTTAACTTTTAGCCAAGTGTTTCAATTTCTAACTCGAAAATATAAATTTTTAACAGAAATATTCATTTTCAACAAAAATAGCAATTTTTAACAAAAGTATTCATTTTGAACGAAATAGTTGAGTTTTCAATTAAATAGGTCAATTTTAGAGAAAAAATACAAACTTTCAACAAATTAGTTTAATTTTGAACGAGAGACATGAATTTTCAATTTAATAATTGTAACTAAATATTTATATTTTTAACTAAAATTATGAATCGCCAACCCAAAAATTAAGTTGAAAAATATTAATTTCCAACAAAAATATTGATTTTTTCAATTGAAGTAATGTATTTTTAACAAAAATGTGAATTCTTTAGCCAACAAAAAATGTTAACAAAGTTCAAATTTTAGTTAATTAGTTGAATTTTCAACAAAAAAAGCTAATTTTACACTGAGCACTTTTCTTATTAAAATTTACATAGAATTAAATGTTTTAATTTAATTCTTGATAGCGGTTTTTAATTATTTTAAATTTTCCCGCCTCAATATATGACATTTTGAAATGTGTGAAATTTTCCCAAAGTTTCATGAAATTTCGCAACCCTAAGAGCTCACTTGATTAGTTTAGGAACACTCGGAGGTTAGGTTTGGTGGTTTGGAGGGGGCTGAGCTGTCCGCGATATGAGTGTGGTGTATCCGAAAATCGTGTGTGCAAAAAAGGGCTCGATTATTAATTATTGCATTCCAAATGTTTTTACTGAAGTGACGCCGCAATGAATTCGCGGATCATTGGACGTATCGTGTTACAAGCAGCGTGTTAGCGGACTCGCAAATAAGCACTACCAATGGACGCGGCCATAGCAGAAATCGCGCAAATCTCGCTCATTAACTACTTCGATTAGTAAATTACATTAAAATCTACATAATGCCGAAAAACGATGTGAAATTCAAGTGTCTACCAGCTACCTTCGCTTGGACCCTTTTGCTCAGCACCACAACTCTCTTTTTCTATTTCCCGTAAGTATTCCACACGCCTCTCACTCACTTTTCTTTTCCCGTGCGCACACCGCACCAATCTTTTTCATCACTCGTTCCCACTGGACCTAATTTCAGATAAATTCCAAGCATGGATATCAAATCGCAGGTGTCAGTTGTGTAATTTCATCATTTTTTGGTTTAATGGTCATGTCGCTTCAATTGGTGTCGTGCGCTCACGTTGCTTTTTCCCCGATTTTTTTACCCTCTTTAATGAGCGGGACAAGCCCATAACAAGTTCAGATAATCTAGAGGCAAAAACAAGGCTTTTAATCCTATAACCCTTGCGTTTTTCTCGGAATTGTCGAGTTGATTTTCAAGAGTTTCAGGCTTGATTTCAAGGCAAGGTGTTGAATAATAGTTGGTTATTGAAATAAAGATTATTTGTGCAAGGTTGTTTAATGCGATTAGTTCTCGTAGTTAATGGATTCATTCATTAAATACGACGAGAATGAATGAACTTTTATTATTGATAGAGGTTTTATCATGATTGTAGAAAACTTAACGATGAAGGAACATTTCTAAATAGATTTATTATGAGTTGTTCCGAAAGTCAGCTGTCAAGAATTTAGAAAGTAGTTCTATAGGTCATGTTAAGATTGATGGGATATTTGTTGATTAATTAAAATCTAATTAGCACAACAAAAATAACCTAATTCTGACTTAGAACTTCCTCTTATATAAAAGTTCATTTTTCTTACATAGTTGATGGAATTCCACGTGGTTATTTTATATGCACTAGAAAACAAACACGCTACTTTTTTTTGTCTCACGCAATTTTTAAATTAAAATATAAAATTAGTATTAACACAAGAATTTGGTAAGGCAGTAAAAAAAAAAACGTGCACCCGATTCGTTTTTATTGTCTCGCGCAATTTTTAAATTAAAATATCAAATTAATATTAATACAGCCTTTTTGTATTTCATAGTGTCTGCTGTTTAAAATAGAAGGAAGGAAAAGCAAGGACAATATTTTTTATAATATATGAAAATTGATACCTTAAACTTCAGAATTAATATATAATATGAACTAGAATAGTTTAACATACTGTCAAAACTGTGACTCTCGCACAGGATTGAAACCTTGAAATATCTCCTTTTAATATAATTTATCATCGTGAAAGAATTAAATCCCTTATTAAAATTATGAATTTTTAACGATATAGTTGTGAATCATCTACCAAAACATCAGTGACTGAATTCTAGCTCTAACCGTTCTTAACTAAAAATGATAAAATTTCTACAAAAGAGATTTGAAATTTCTAACCAAAAATACGAATTTCACAAAAAACAAATTATTAATTCGAGAATAACAAAAAAAAACTCCATTTCCAGTAAAAATAAAATAATTTTTCACGACAAAAAGCGAATTCAAAAAAAAAAAACTAGTCACATTTTTAATAAAATTATTTTTTGAGCAAAAAGATTCATTTTATACGAAAGAGATTAATTTCCTACCAAAAAAGTTATATTTTTAACTTATAGGATTATTTTCAAATAGAATAGTTAAATTTACATGAAAAAGAAAAATGAATTTTTACAAAAACAAAATTTGTTATATTTACATTTTCAACCAGAGATAAGTTTTCAACTAAAATTAGAAATCTTCGGTCCAAAAAAGATTAATTTTTGACTAGGAAAGACAAATTTTCAACATATATGACAAATCATTAACTGGATTAGTTAAATTTTTGGTCAAAAACGTAATTTTTATCTTTAAAAAATGAATTTTTAATTAAATAATTGTTTTTTTAACGAAAGACTGGAATTTCTAACTCAGCTAGATAAATGTTTAGAACAAAAAATTAATTTTAACAACAAACTAAAAATTGGTGATAGTAGTAGAATTTGTAATCCGAAAAATTTCATTTTCAACAAAAATGTTAATTTTTAACCAAATAGATCAATTTTCACCAAAAAGATTAATTTTTGAAAACAAAAGACAAATTTTCTACATAACATTTACATTTTCAACCAAGCAGAGGATTTTTCAAACACAAAAAATTAATTTGTATACAAGTAGTTCAACTTTTATCCAAGTAGTTGAATTTTCAATCAAATATACGATTTTTCGACCCGAAAAGATAAACTTTCAACAAAATATTTTTATTCTTAGTCATAAAAATTAATTTTTAACTTATATAATGAATCTTCAAATGTTGCAATTTTGAAACTAAAATATTAAATTATTATTAATACAAAATTGTTCTATTTCATTGTATCTATTATCTAAAATAATATAAAAGAAAAACAAGGCTAATACTTTTGATAATTTATGAAAATTGATATCTTAATTTCAGAATTAATATATATTTGTTTACATTATATGGACAAAGCGTTGAATTTTTGTACAAAAATACCGATTTCCGACAAAATACACAAACGTAAGGTTGTTATAAATTGTAAGTTAAATTTTTGGAATCAAATTATTATTTTTTAAATAATCTTTCCTATAGAAAATGCTAACTTTGTAAAAATTCTTTGAAATTTAATAATTTTGTATATTCATTGCTTAGAATTGTAAATCTTCTTTGAAACGTAATGTTTTTTGTTTAACAAGGAGATAATCGGATTTGGGGTTTAGTGCAGTGTCACGAATTCCCTACTGATAGTCCATTGGATGACTATTAATTTTCCAAAACATTTACCAGTATAGAACCGTTTTCGAATAAATTCACGTTTCTACCATTTTTTATTAATTCAAATATTTATTTATGGAATTCTGATATAAAATTATGTAAATATAACATTTTTAACTGAAAAATTCGAGGGTTGAAAATGGAAGAAAAATGAATTTCCAACATTTGAAAATTGAATTTTCTTTTATTTTCAATATTCTTCAATTGTCAACAGTCAAAAATTAAATTTTTTGGCCAAAAACATTAAGATAATCCAAAATTGTTTAAATATTCTAAATTTTGTTCACATTATGATGACTTTTGTTTAAAAATGCCAACGTAACATAAAATTGTCAAAAACATTGTAATCATTTTTTAATACATATTTCAATTTCTAACGAAAAACGCCAACAAAACGTAACAAAAAGTGTGCCAAACTCTAAATGTTTTATTAAATTGAATGATTTTTGTTTAACAATTTTTAATTGCATAACATTTTCTGTTTAATCATTTTTGTTTTCGATTGTTCCTAAAAAATTGTAAAGTTTATTTGAAATCTAATAATTTGTTCTTAAAAGTAACAATAATTTCAGACAGAAAACTCTAACACAACATAGCAGAAATTTGTTCAGAATTATAAATCTTCTTCGAGATGAAAAACGTCAATAAAACCTGAAATTTTAAAAAATTGCTAATCTTTTTCTAACTGTATAATTTTTTTTTAAATACCAACTTTTTGTATAAAACGCTAAACTAAATTAAAATTGTTAAAAAATTATGAATCTTTTAAGATGGAACTATTTTTATTTAAAACTAACGATTTGCGGTAAAAAAATCTGATAAAGCCGAATAACGAAAATTGTGGAATTAATTGTAATCTTGGAAATCTTATAATTTTTTATAAAAAATATCCACTTCTGGATTTTATGGTATTATATTGAAATTCGGTTTAAAAACTATTAATTTCCAGTGAAAAGCATTAACATAAAATAAGGAATATTATTGATAATCGGTGAAATTATAAGATCGAACTTTAGAATTAATGTGTAATTTTCTTACAATATATTTACAGTGAAACTCTTGCATTTTTAATAAAAAAATAGCAATTTCAGGCGAAAAATACTAACAGAACAATGCGAAATTATTAAATATTGTAATTCTTCTTTGAAATTTAATTTTTTTTATTAAAATGCCGATTTCCAACGTAAAACACTAACATAATACGGCAATTTTAAAAGATTCTAAATCTGATTTAAATTATGATTTTTGATGACAAAAAACGATTTCCTGTGAAAAACGTTAATATAACCTTAAACTTTTTAAAAATTAAAAATCTTCTTCAAACTAATGATTTTTTAAATACCTATTTCTAGAGAAAAATGCTAACACAATCAAAATTATTTAAAATTATGGCTCGTATTTAAAATCGATTTTTTAAATTAAAAATACCAATTTCCTACGGGAAAAAAATCCAAAATTTGTAAAAGATTCTAAATTTTCTTCAAACTCTAATAATATTTGTTTTTAAATACTAGTTTATGTTGTAAAACACGAACGTAATCTAAAACTGTTAAGAAATTATAACATTTACAATACTAAATAAATTTAATATAGCCTGTAATTGTTCTGAAATTCCAATTCTGGTTACGACTAAAATAATTTTTGTTTAAAAGTAATAATTTTTTGTGTCTGATGCAAACATAATCTAAAATTGTTAAAAGTTGGAAATCTGCTTTATAATGTAGTTTATTAAATTGTAAATTGTTCAAAACTGACAAATTTGGTTTAAACAATAATAATTTTTGTTCTAAAGTGAAATTTTTGGTGTAAAACGGTAATAACTTAAACTTCTTAAAAGTTACGCATGTTCTTTGAAATCTGTTTTTTTTTCAATTTACGCTACCAATTTCCGATGAAAAACACTAAACGAAATAAAAATTGTTAAGAGATTTTAAATCATGTTCAAATTACAATGATTTTTGTTTTAAAATACCAATTTTTCACGTGTAACTCTAAAATAACCTGAAATTGTTAAAATTTGTGAATCTTTTGAATTTTCTGTTTTTCAGAAAAATACCAATTTCCGATGAAAAACACTAACATAATCCAAAATTTTCAAAAGATACTAAATCTTGTTCAAATTATATTTTTTTTTTTTATTTTAAGAGACTTTTTTTTCATTGCTAGCATAACTTAAAACTGTTAAAATTTGAAATTCGTCTTTAACCAAAAAGATCCAATTTCTGTCGAAAAATACTAACATAATACCAAATATTGTAGCCTACAATTGTTGATAAATTACGAGCTTTTAAAATCTAATGATATTTTAATGTACCAATTTTTTACGTAAAGCGCTAACGTAACTCTTAATTGTTGAAAGTTGTTAATCGTCTTTAAGAATCGAATTCTTTCATTAAAAATGCCAATTTTCGACGAAAAACACTAAAAAATCTAAGGTTTTTAATAAATTCTACATCTTAGTCAAATTTTAAGGATTTTTGTTTTAAAATACAAATTTTGGATGTGCGCTATAGAGCTGTACACAAAAAATTGGTGATAAGTACGTTATAACGTAACATACAATTTTTGAAAAACTATCACTCTTTAAAATCTAATGGATTTTGTTTAAAAATGTCAATCTCTGATAATAAAGAAATACTAACAAAACCGGAAAACGCAATTTCTTGAAAAATATGTAACCTTTGAAATCTAAAAATTTATTATTACAAATACCCATTCAAATTGTACTAAAATTGTTAAATATAAAGAATCTTGATGATAATTTTGGTTTGCAATTCCACGTGAAAAACACTATCATAAAACATGTATAATATTTGCAATAGTTTATTTTATAATTTTAACGGTGGCCGTACAGAAATAGATAATAAAAAAAATCGGAATTTCTCAGGAAAGCGAAAAAACGTTCTGTAAAATCTTAATCATTCTTGTAATATAAAACAAAAGTTTACTAATCAGCGGAAGTGTTGCTAAATTTAGGTCAAAAAGTAGGTCTGAAGTTCCGAAATTTCAATTGAACAAAATATTTTTTTAAATTCTATTTTACCCGTAAATATTTTCCAACCACAAAAAAATGCAGTATAATTTTGCTTTATTAAATATATTATTTCCAATATAAATTAACCAATTTTGTAGCCATTTTTATTGTTTACGAAGTCATCAGTACAAAAATTCGTTCATTTGAACTCCACAAATTAGAAGAGGTTTGACTGCGGATTGCGAAAAAATGTTATCCTTAGTTGAAATGAAAAATAAAAACTTACTCCCGAGTATTAAGTTTTTGAATAAAAAAAAAATTGGATCTAAAAAAGTTAGCCAATTCCTGGTAAATAGTCCAAGAATTTTTAATTTACAATAAGATATAGAATTAAATTTAGGATAAAATTGGCATATTTTTTAAACCTTTCGTCAATTCTTTTTTTAAAGTCTTAATTATACTTTTGCAGTATTGGATCTTACTATTGGTTCAGAGAACCTTTCAGATTGAAGAAAAAAATCTGCATTTTTCCAAGAATGTATATAAAAATAGTTCAATGCGCGATAAATTCTTTCCAGCGTGTCTAAAATTAGCTAGATTTAAAAAAGAAGATATAGGTATTATCTCAAGATGACCTCCTTTCATTAGGAATTCTACTTTGCGAAAATTCTTCTCACTGTTTCTACGATTTCGTCTTAGAAAAATAATAATTACTCTAGGAAAAAAATTGTATTACAAATTCTAGTTTCAGAGTATTTTTAAAATAAATGCAGATAAATTCTCTGAACTCTTAAAAAAATTGTTATTATTTTGTGCATATTGGTGAATGAAACTTATTTATTCTTTGGGAATTACAGGTGTCGATATTACATTGAACCGTACCCATGGGTTCCTGCGTTGCAAGGAGTTATCACCTTCTTCGTCTTGGCAAATTTTACACTAGCCACGTTCATGGACCCTGGAGTTATACCGAAAGGTATGATTTTGAATTTAAAGCCTTTGAAATTTAGAGATAACTAACCTCACTTTATGTGTAGTTTTTCGATTTAAGGGAGGCCATCATTTTTAATAAAAAATAAAACTTTGGGATAACTAATTATTTGAAAAAATTGTTAAACACCTAAATCTAAACTTGAATTCGATTGCGAGATTTGAGAACAAAAACATTGTCCGTTTTTTTTTAAACTTACATAAATATAATTTTTCTAAGATTTTTGAGAAAATTCAAGATATGTGGTAAAAGAGTCTAAAATATGCTTAATATAATTGTTTTGACTTTACAGGATTTTAGAAAATATTAGGAAAAATTCGAGTCTTTTTAAAAGATATTTAGGTCCCTTAAAAAGTTTTGAAAAAACAAACAAATATTTAATAAATTTTCGAAAATCTTTCCAAGTTATAAAATATTTGTGATGTCTTCAAAACCTATTAAATTCCTATTTAAACTCACTACATTTTTTTCAAAATTTTGGAAAATCATTCAAAATGTTCAAAATTACCTTAAATCTTCCACATTTTTCGAAATTTTGAAATATCTTAAAATGTTTCAAAATTGTCTTTAAACATTAATTTATCAAAAAATAATTATTTCAAAATTTTCCCTGTGAATTTTAAAATGTTTTCAATTGCCTCAAAATCTTCCAGATTCTTTCTTTAAACTTCTACATTTTTCAAAAAGGTTTTTAAATCTGTTCAAGTTTAACATTTTTCAAATATCTTTTCGAATATTCAAAATATCTCTTGAATTACTCGATTTATTTTTTTATTTTGTAAACTTGCCAATTTGAAACAATTTGCTTTTTATAATTTTCTGCACACTGTTACACAATTTATGGAAATCATTTAAAATTTGTTAGACCTTTTTCGATTTTCTCTTCAAATGCAATTTTCAAGCAAACAAAATAAGAAATTTCATATTTTCTAATGAATCTTAAGATAATTCTTTTTTCAATCTTTTCGTAACTTTAAAACCTTCTACATATTTTAAATCTCAAATTTTTCCTATCAAATTAAAAAAAAATTCTTCAAAACTTTGAAATTCTTCTTTGACAATGTGGAACTCTTTTGAAATCTTTTTAAATATTCTCTTAAATAAATTTATTGAAATCTATTTTTTGTTTAGTTTTTAAAATCTTTAAAAGAATAACGTTATTTTTAAATCGTAGAAAAGCTTGTAAATATCTGTTATTTATGTACCCATAAATCTTAAGAACATTTTTTTTGTTCTCTTAAAACTTTTTAATATTTTTAAAAAGTTTCGGATTTTTTTACGAAATTTTCAAAAATTTAGGTATCTTTTAAAAAAATTTAAACAAAAATTTTCCAATTTTAAAACTATTTAAAAATCTTTTTAAAAATTCTAATTGTTTCTTAAACTTACTCGAATTATTTCCAAAATTTTGTAATTTTACAAAACTGATTTTTTTAAATTTTCGCTTTAAAATCTTCTGCACTCTGTTTTGAAATGTTGGGAAATCATTTGAAATGTTTTGAAATCTTTTCAAATTTTCTCTTAAAATTAATGTTTGAGCATAAAAAATCATTTGAAATTTTCCCAAGAACTCAAGAATTTTCTTCTTTTTTTTCTTCCCTTGAAACGCTTCAAAGTACAGATTTCCTACAAATGTTTAAAATCTTGCAAAATTAAAAAACAATCAGCCTAAAATCCTCCAGGTTGTTTTACGACACATTTTGACATCTTCAAAACTTGACATTATTTTTAAAAAATAAAAAACTAAACTATTAAAGATTTTTCAAGAAATCTTAAAAGAAAAATTATCTCAACATTTTTAAAAAGCTTCTAAATTTTTTTCGAATTCTTCAAATAAATTTTCGACCCTGAATTAGTTTTTCTTATCTTTTTGAAAATGTGAAAAAGTTCAGAAATTATAGTGTAATAGGAAAATGTCAAGAATATA
>NC_046662.1:71929277-71955134 GCF_010883055.1 Belonocnema kinseyi | reverse complement strand
TTTCATGTTTTCGACAACAATGTGTTCGATTTTTTGAGATATTTGGGAACATCACTTTTTCTTGATAGGATTTTATACTAAGTAAATAAGGTACTTGATAAGATTGTCTATTTTAAAACGGAATATTCTCTAAAATTTTATTTTTTATTTTCAAGCTCCTCCAGACGAAGATCGAGAAGATGACTTTAGGGCACCACTGTATAAAAATGTCGAAATAAATGGAATTACAGTTCGGATGAAATGGTGCGTCACCTGTAAATTCTACAGACCACCAAGATGTTCACACTGCAGTGTTTGCAATCACTGTATCGAGGTAAAAACACTTGTTAAATACAGAATTAATTGAATTGATTTTCCATACAAGGCTATCGATTTATAATCTACAATTCGCCTTTTATCATACAATAGATACCTAACCGTGAATCATAGCTAACAAAATAAAATAATTCCGGCCTCATATTCCTAATCGCAATAATTTATCTCCGAGAGATATTTATCAATTCAGAAACATTCAGTTACATAGAATTTTCGGTTTCTAATCTTATCTCTTGAAGTCTAATTGATGATTTTGGTGAAGGTATTTTGTTTATCGTCGATTTTTCATGTTTTCATTTCTATTTCAGACATTCGACCACCATTGTCCATGGCTAAACAATTGCATTGGCAGGAGAAACTACAGATTTTTCTTCTTTTTTCTTCTCTCGCTAAGTTCACACATGCTCAGTATATTTGGACTTTGCCTCTACTTCGTGCTGTTACACAAACAGCATCTCGGAGAAGTTCAGACTATAGTAGCGTATCCTTTATTCAACTTCGAAAGACAATAGGTCCTATATTATTCTTTTTTTAGACTTTTTTTATACCAAGAATTATTTTAATGAGATATAGAAATTTAAATTAAATTACTTAAAACCAGTCTGTTGGAGGAATGACGCTCGAGCTGGTGAATTAGTTTTTGTTTTGTTTTTTTAATTTGAAATATATATTTGATTTTAATCAAAGCGAGAAAGATTTACGTTTTAAAATAAGCATATTAAAACTATAATTCTGAGTTTGATCCTAATTTTCGAATATAATTATTAGTAGAGATATTGAAAGCGTTTTAAATTTAAGAAAAATACATGAAATGATTTTAGATTGAAAACGTTCCAATTCGAAATATTCTAGGCAGGTAAAATTTTGTCAAAAGGATGATATTTTGAATGGAATGAAACGGAATTGAACTTGTGTCACTTATGAATAAAAGCGTTTAAAATTGGATAATTTTAAATTGAAAAAAATTAAACAGAAGCTTTCTCAAAGTTCGAAACCTTCAACCAAAAATTTTTTAATTTAGAAAATTTCATTAGGAAGAAACTGAAATGGTCTCATTTTTAATTCAAAACATTCACAATTGTACAATTTTATTTTAAATTCAAGAATCTCGAAATTGCCTGATTTCAAATTAAAATTTCAAAATAGGACAATTTCAAAACGCTAAAAATGGACTATTTTCGATTAGAATTTTCAACATAGATCACTTTTGATTTAGACGAATAAAAATTCTATTATTTCTAATTAACTGCATTCAAAATAAAATAATTTAAAAGTGAAAAATTAAAAAATTATAATATATTTAAATTCGAATAGATTGAAATTTGACAACTTGAAATTAAAAACTAAATTGAATATTTCAATATAAAAGCTTCTGGCATTCTAAAAATCTAAATTTTCATTAAATCAAACAAAATAAATTCGTAATAATTACTTCAAGTGAATTTAAATTATTTGTAAATTAACAATTTTGAAGTTTTCAGTTATACTTTTTGAAATTCATCTATTTCAATTTTAATCGTAGTTTTAACTCAATAGAAAAATTGTTTTTTTTTTAAATTTATTCTGGAGGCATTTAATTCAAGTTAATTGTTTAATTACAAATCCTTTAATATGAAAAGTGTGATTTGTTTAATTTTCAAGTTTTTAGTGTATTCATTTTTTTATTTTTAATATTTCCCATTTTTAATTACTTTTCATTTTGAACGTTTTTTTAGAATAATTCAATTTTTGGTTTAAACTCGAAAACTGCACCGTTTCGAATGGCGATAACAAAGGTGAATTTATTTTTTGATTTAAAAAAAAAGTTTATTCTATGATTTTTTACGTTAAATCATAATTTTTTAATTTAACAGAAATTTAGATTTCTATAATTTCGAAAGTCTAAGATATGTTAATTTGAAACGTTTTACATTCAAAATCATTTCATATATTTTTCTTAAATTTCAAACGCTTTCAATCCGACAAGCTCTAATCCGCTCTCTAATTATTATAATTCTGACTTTGAATGCGGAATTTTTGAAGAGAGCGATAATGTTGAGTTGGTTCAGGGAATTTTCTAAAAGAATTGCAATTCTATTTTTGGAAGAAGAAATTTTCCAAAATAATTACGTTTTTAACTTGGAACAGAGAATTTTCGAAAAAAATTATCATTCTGATTTGGAATACAAAATTTTGAATAAGAAATATAATTCTAGTATGGACAAAAGAAATTTTCCAAGAGTATAATTCTCAGACACTGTGTTGTCATTAGTCACAATTTTTACTTTCCAGTCACTTTATTTCTCACTATTGGTTCTTATTTTTTGCCTCGACTTGTATTCCTTAACTCGCTAAACAGAATGGTACTCATGGGCGTGGTGGCATTGCTGGTAATTCCGATATTCGGTTTAACCGGGTTTCACGTAGTGCTCGTGTTCAGAGGGCGTACAACGAACGAACAAGTGACAGGAAAATTCAACACAGGCTACAATCCTTTCTCCCGTGGATGCTTTCACAATTGCTGTTACACGCAATTTGGACCGCAGTTTCCAAGGTACTTAAAAATTACAATCTTTTTCTCTTTATTGTCACATCTTCTCGGAAAAAGTTGTATTTGATGAAAATTTTAAACCTTTTTTTCTCAGTTTGACAGTCAGTGGGTATGACGCATTCTAGCTCGGATACGATTTATGTTTGAAAAAATTGACAATTTGAGGGTGGCTGCTGCAACTCAGACAAAACCTGCGAGACAGGCAAAGTCAGAAAGTTTATTTAGTCGGGGAAAAAATGAGGGATTTTAAAAAGAAAATTGCAAAAAACAGGGAAGTTCTATAAGAGGCACTTTAAGCAACTTTCCAGAATAATCAGGGTTGCCACAGGCACTTTCAGCTTCTTTTTTTTTTTGTCAAATAACATTTTAGTCAGTTTTTTAAGATTGAATTAGAGCGTATACTTATTTCTGAATTTTTTAGAATTCTTTTGAAACATTGTATTGTATTTTTAAAGTTTCAATAATTGGAAGATTTCAATAAATCTAAGAGATTTCAAAAGATTGGAAATGTTTTCGTGTATTTTAAAGCAAGAGATTACACATTCTTTAGGAATTTCTGAGGGTTTTGATGATTTTAAGGAAATTAACAAAATTTTGAATAGGGTTTTAAAAAATGTACAAGAACTTCGGAAGATACGATACGATCTAATAATATCTATACAATTTCAGGATATTTTTAAAGATTTCAGGAGATTTTTTATGATTTCAATGATATTACGGGATTTTAAAAGCTCTTAAGGAATTTTAATAAGTTCCCCAGGATATCAAGAAATGTCTCAGATTTCGTGGAATTTTTAAATATTTTAATGGACTTCAAATAATTTATTCACCAAAATTGTGGGATTTTGTAGGATTAAAATTCCTTAAGAGCTTTCTTAAGGAATTTTAATAAGTTCCTCAGGATATCAGGCAATGTATCAGATTTCGTGGAATTTTTAAATATTTTAATGGACTTCAAATAATTTATTTACAAAAATTGTGTGATTTTATAGGAGTTCAAAGATTTTCAAATATTTTAAGGTATTTCCAAATATATGAAAGATTTTAAAATAATTAAAAAACATTTCAAGGAATTTTCAATAAATTTAAAAAATTTGAAGAGATTTCAAACAATTTTAAAGATATTTTGTGTATTTTTGAAAATTCTAAGAAATTTTCAACAGCTTCAACAAATTTCAGGGGGTTTCAAAAGATTTTACATTTACAAACATTGAACAGGGTTTAAAATATTCCAAAGAATTTTATTAGTCTTCAATAATAATTGAAGGGGATTTTAATGGGGTTTTTAAGAATTTCAGAAGATATGAATGATTTTATCTCGCCAATAAGATCTTAAGATATTGAAAAATATTCCCAGGGCTTTCACAATATTTCTGAGGATTTCAATTTTAAGAGATTTTAGAAGGATCTTCAGATTTCATTTAATTTCGCAGGATTTTATAATATTTTAACGAAATTTAAAGAATTTGTTAACAAGAATTGAGGGATTTCCTAGGATTTCAAAGATCTTCAAATTTTTCAAAGTACTTCCAAAGATTCGAAAGATTTTAGGATATTTAGAATGATTTCAAGAAATATTTTAGCGTATTTTTTAAAAATATAAGGAATTTTCAAGAGCTTTAAGTGGGTCTTCTAGTGTGTCGAATGTTATAGAAGGATTTTACAGGATCTATAAGGTTTTAAAAAAGCCTTTTCAAAATTGTAAGGGATTTTATAAGATTTTTGAGGGTTTGAAATATTTTAATGTATTTTAAAAGATTCCAAGGAATTTTTAGCTTATTTCAGTAATTTGATGAGATTTCAAAGGATTGAAAATATATTAGGGTATTTTAAAAAATTCTAATGTATATTCAAGAACTTAAAAAAGTTTCAAGGGATTTCAGAAGATGTTAAATAATTGGAAATATTGTGGGGAATTTTAAAAGATTTCACGGATTTTTTCATAGATTTTAATAATCTGAAGGTATTTCAAAGGATTTTAAAGATTCTAAATTATTTTCAAGTGCTTTGAAACGTCTAAAGTGATTTCTGAGGACTTGCATGATTCTAGGGGATTTAAACCCTATTTCCTGGTATCTGTAAGGGTTTAAGTATGTTAAAGGTTCCAAATGTTTTTCTAACCTTTTTGAGGATTTCAGTAACTTTAAGGTTTCCTAAAAGCTCTTAAGGAATTTTAATACATTTTTCAGGATTTTAGGAAGTATCAGATTTCACATACTTTTCGCTTAATTCTACTCATTTCAATGGATTATTTTTATTGGGGGGGGGGGGGTTGTTTAATTAATTCTGAAGTTTTTAAAACTTTACATCTCCAATTGTACTGAAATCAGTGGAACTAAAAAAAACAAATTCTTTTGTGGTCTTTTGAATTTATCAATTTGTTAAATTCTCGTGAAATCCCGATAAATTGCACATTATTAATCCGCATGAGCAATTTTAGACTCTTTTTCAACTAAGTAAGAATGTAGCAGCCCTGATAGTAATAAAGTAAAAATTAACACATTTAAAATGATTTAATTACATTTATAAAAAATGCTTTAATAAGAATGTTGCAAGATCATAATTTCGGATTTTAAATGTTAATGAACAAGTAGACTGAAAAATTCTTCAGGGAAATGTCTGGGAATTTTGAAACTGAAGTTTGGCGGTTACCCTAGATTTGTTTATTTATGGTTCGACTTTCTCTAAAAAGCATCAAAAAACTGGAAAAGACGTTGAACTTTATTTTTAAGAATCGCTGTTGATTGAAATTGAACTGATGATTCCTTCTTTTCAGTTTAATTAAACCTGAAAAGTATTCAGGAAAACGACGGGGCGCTTGCACGTCTGACATCTCTATCATCGCCACTGAGAACCAGGTAAAAACCTACATGGATAGCAGCAATGGTGTTAGAAATGCCAGTTCAAATGCTTACAATAAGGTAAGAGCTAGCGCAGTAGCTCCATTTTTTTTTATTCTCATATAGCTACAGCGTCGACGATGGCGTGGCGCTTTCTTTTAATGCACGATGTTAACAGAGTTCTAAAAACACTGCCGAATCTCTCGGTTCCAGGTTTCAGTATGTATTACGTTCACCCTTTGGAAAGAGCAAACGTGGAGTTTATTGCACTTTAAAAGTTTATTGCATTGTAAATTCTAAATTTAGAATCCCGCGACAGTCACGTGAAGCGTGCCTCAAAGGATAAATATGAGTTATGGGATGTCCGTAAATTACGTAACATATTTGTTCCTAATTTTTTACAGCTTCCCTCTCTCATGTAACAAGTAACAAAGTGGTTTGAACCACCATCTCCCTGCCTATATTGCGTTATTTTTTCCAAATATTTTCAGCCATTTTTTATTAGATTCAATTTAGTTACCTACTACCCGAGACACCTGAATGATTATTCCTTTTTTTATATATAGGGTAAAATTTGTTATGTATGTATGTAAAAAATTATGAAAATTAAAAAAAAACCGTTAACGCTACATTTTGACTATTCACAATTGAAGCATATTGAATTACAAATTTATACATTTGAATAAAGTTCAATTTTAAATCTTCAAAACTTTAAATATTGAAGTATTTTCTATTTTAAATTTTCAAAATTGAATTATATTCCAAAAAAGAGTTAAAAATTACATCATTTTTTATCATTGATAAAAGTTATGCAAGATTTAAGCTTTACAATTGAAAATTGTGTAATTCTGATGATTTGCGTTTGAAATTTCTTCAATTTGGAAGATTTATAATTGAAAACTCGTGATTTTTGGTCTTAAGAATCGTCCAAAACTTGAGAATTTTCCAATATAAATCTTAAAAATTAAACTAGATATTGTAAATGAAAGTTTAAAATTACATAATTTTAAATTATTAACATTCTAATTAATGAATGTTCAATTTTAAATCTTAAAAATGGAAGAATTTTATATTACAACTTTCTAAAATTGCAATATAAATCTTAAAAATTAAATAATTTTCAATTCTATGTTTTGAAATTTCTAAAATTTTTAATTCTGACCTTTTGAAATTGTAGAAATTTGATTGGTAAATCTTCAAAATTGAAGTTTTAAATTTTGAGAATTGCATTTAAAAAGTATACAAGTTTATGTTTTGTACTTAAAAATTCTGTAATTCTTATGATTTACATTCGAAATTTTTCCAATTTGTAGGATTTATCATGGAAAAATTTGGAGTTTTGGTCTTCAAAATCATCGGAATATAAGAATTTTGATTTATACATCTATAAATGCGAAGAATTTTCCATTGTAAATCTTCAAAATTGAACTAGAGATAAAAGTTCAAAATTACATAATTTTAAGCTATTATTCTAAAGTAATGAATCTTTCATTTTAAATCTCTAACAATGTAATATAAATCTTGAAAATTGATTAATTTTCAATTCGATATTTTCGAAATTCTAGAATTTTTCATTTTCACTCTTTAAAATTTTAGAACTTTGACAAATCTTAAAAATTGAAGTTTTTAATTTTCTAAATTTGCAATTAAAAAGTATCCATTTAAAATTTGTTCAATTTGGAAGATTTAGACTTAAAAACTCTTGACTGTTGATCTTCAAAATCATCCGGAATTAAGAATTTTAATTTATACATTTTTTCAATTAAAGAGTAATCAATCGGGATCCGCTTCGCTGCAATACGCCATCTATTTTTTCAATGCATCCAAAATGTGAACTCGGGAAACCAGGTAGGCTTTTTAAGATGCATTTTAATTTGTGCTTAAAAACCATTTTTTTAATATTTCGCATAGTTTAAAATAAAAAGTGAATGAAAACAATTAAGATTTATTTAAAAGTAAGTGTCAGATGTGTAATTTTTATCGTGAGCAGCGAAAAATGAGGTTTTAAGATTAAAACATTTTTTGAAAAAAAAAAAATTATTTTAGTATGTTATACCTTTCAACACATTATAAGTTTCAATTAACTTACCTTAACATAAAAGTGAACTTAAAATTAATTTTTATTCATTTATACATGAAATGTTTACTATCTACAAAATTATAACCAGTTATATTAGAATTCGTATTTTATTTCTGTTCATCTATAATTCAAATTTTTTGCCTATTTTGAACCAAATATTTTACTATATGCATTAACTAAAATTCATTTTTGTTTATGGCGTATGAAACTTATATGACAGAGTAAAATAATTATTTTCTGGACAAAAACAGTTTTAACAGGAAATGTGGTTTTTCACTGAATACGATGGAAATTCTATATCTAACACGTAGTTTTAGATACATCTTTGTTTGTTGTGTTCTCTTATTGTTTTAAAATAGTAAAAACGATGGTAAAAATATTTTTCAGTCTACTTCAAAATGCAACTTAAAAATTCTACCTGGTTTCACGAGTTCGCGACAGTGGCGTACCCAAGACTTCAAATCCCAATAGTAAATCTTCAAAATTAAACAATTTTAAATTGCGAGGCGTAAAAATTAAAGATTTTTTTTATTATTCAAAATAGAAATTTTACAAAAAAAAAGTTTTAAAATTACATATTCCTAAATTATACACATTACCAATTGAGAAATCTTCAATTGTAAATATATTCTGAATGAATAATTGAGAAAAGTATTGATTTTAAATTAAAGAAACCGTTCCTGTAACTAATTTTTCTCATTGAACAAAAAATAACTTCAAAATAAAAAAAATTGTTTTAAATTAAAGAAAAATTTTCTTTGGAATCCAAAACCATTTCTTGGAATCAACAAAAATTTTCTTTCTGCGCGAGCCAATGAATATTTTCCTTTGATGCAAAGAAAATTTCTTTGAATCAAAGAATCTTGGTTTAAGAATATCTTATTACGATATAAAATCCTAAATTAACTTATTAATTTATGTATTTTCTTTTAATTCCGGCTGGGATAAAATGTTACATTTAAATTAATGTAATCTGTATGAATACAGGTCCCTGAGAGCTATTTAAAATAAAAATTAAATTGGAAATAAAAATAAAAATAGCGATTGTATGAAATTGGATGTAGCTATTTTAATATTTATTTATTTCAACTTTATCGTACTTAATTTTGTTTTATTTTATTTTAAATTTAAGCATGTATCTTAATTTCATAATTAGTCAATCAAAACAAGAAACATGCTATAAGTGCGTGTGGCGCACTCGTAACATGTGATAGTATTTTAATTACTACGGCATATCTGCAATTATTTAATTATTTAATCTAAACAGTCGTCAAATGTATAAATTATATGACCAAAGCTAAAGGTGTTTTTGATAAATAATGTAGTAATTTAAAAATACTAAAAAAAATTTCTTTGTAACGTTATGGCAATCTTTTATTGTAATAATATTGAACTTTAACATTATCCTACAATTTTCGATCAATGAATTTCTCCCCTATTTAACTCAGCTTAACATTTTCTCGAACCCTCTTTTTTCTCCCAAAAAAAGCTGTTGCGTAATTTATCGATGGCCCCTTACGTGAATAACAGAAAATTTCACAACATCAATTTGCATTTTCATTTACCAATAATTCACTCGTGTCACCTCTTAAAATTAACCTAAAGCGCGTAATTTTTATTTCCCTTTTAACGTGGCATCATATACTTGTTGAGCAATCTTTTACGGAAGAAATTATACCACGTTTGATTTATTTCCAAAATCTTAGGCTCACGCTTATCCATTCAAGCATGCGCAGAGCTCTTAGTTTTGCTACTCTAGTTTAGATATTATCATTTAAATATCTTTTTTGTTGTTGTTGAAGATTTATTGAAATTTGATTTTTATTTAGACTACGTCTAGGGACGTGATTCCTTTCACCAGTTATCCAGCTGCCCAGTGGGAAAAGAAGTATTACTTTTGACTTCCCTCTTCCTTGTATCCTTGTTTCCTTGACTTCTTCGATCCCAAGGTCCTAATTATTAATAATTCTAAATTGATTTTAGTGAGTTGCATGGAAACTTGGAGAAAAGGTTTTTGAATTTATTTATATTGTAGCTATCACCTGGTCGCGATGGATCAGATACGGATATGGAACCGACGGCTTCACAATCAGCAGATTGTGAACCAACTCCTCCGTTGCAAAGACATGGTTCTAAAAGTAACTTTTTCCTGCCATCTATGGAAAATAACGACTCTCCGCGACATCCTCTGCCTGCGCAGCATCGACATCCTGTTCATTATCCTAGAGGCAGTCCACATCCCAGGCCGAGGTAAGCCCATTTTTCTCAATTTATTATCATTTCATTTGGTCGCAAAACCTGAAAAACCTGAAATTGTCAGAGAATTTTTATATGTCTGCAAAAACCTGGAAATGTCAGTTTTTTTTTAAGTCAGGGAATTTTTTCGAGAGCGTGCTTGGTTTTTTTAAAGTGGTAATATAAAATTGCATAACAATGATTCTTCATTTGTAAAAGTATAATTGAAAATTCGTTTTTTTTCTTGTTTGAAATTTAGTTTTTAAATTGTAAATTTAACTCTTCTATTTTTTGTTCCAAAATGATCATTTTTAGTTGAAAATTTAAGTATCTGGTTGACAGTTTATTTACTTTGTTGAAAATTCGTTCCTGTTTGATAAAAATTAATCTTCTATGTAGCAAAATTCTTACAATTAGTTGAAAATTCAACTAATGTTGAAAAGTCGTATTTTTTTTAAATATGAACTATTAAATTTTTCTTTTGAATTCATTTTTTTAATGAAAATTTGACTACATGGTTGGAAGTTAAACTCTTTTGTTAAAAACTCATTTTTTGTGTGGAGATTCGTCATTTTAATTTAAAATTCTACTCTTCTTTGACCGAAAATTAACTTTTTAATAGAAATTTACCTATTCCAATTGGAACTGTTACTATTTTGTTGAGAGTTAATCTTTTTGTTTGAAAATTCATCTATTCCATTTGAATATTCCATCATTTTAGTCAGTTAAAGATACATTTTTTTTAAACTAAAAAATAAAAAAATTCCTTTTTTGTTGTCAATTTATCTTTTTTAGTTGAAAATTCATGTATTTTTTATATTTTGTCTTCTTGGGTGAAAGTAGGATTTTTTGTAGCAAATTCAAATATACCAGTTGAAGATTCATTTAAATTTAAAATTAATCTTTTTGGTTTATAACTCAACTATTTAAATTGAAGATTTATTCTTTTAGTCGAAAATTTATCAGGTTCATTTCAAATTAGTTTTTGTAACCGACCGGGAATTTTTTGAGGCCGGGAAAAACCGAGAAATGACAGTGTTGTTTTTTTTACTGGGAATTTTAGAAATTTGTAGAAGAAAAATCTGTCCACGTTCAATTTAAACAGTTTTTAAATAATTAGTTGAATTATTATGTTTCTCAATTATGCTATTATTTAGCTTACAATGCGCGATTCAAAATTTTTTTACTTTAAAAATTCTCTATTTAAATTTTTTATTTCTAAGCTTACATTTTTAATTTTGAAGAATTTTTAAATGCTTTCTTAAAGACTTGAACAAATTAAAAATAAAAGCCTTTAATGTTGACAATTTTGGATAAAAAGCATTTTTATTTAATAAATAAATACATTTTTTTAATTTATCTGTACTTTAAGTATTAAAAAGTGAACAAAAACGAGTTGACAAAACGACTTTAAACCAGTTCAAAATTTAAGAATATTCAGATTTTAACGTTAAAACTTAAACGGTTACAATTTGAGAGTCTTAGTCATTGAACAAATGTGAATCATAATAATATATTCTTAATTAAAGAATTTTATTAAATTAAAAATATTGTTTCAGTCTAAAATATTAATTTTTAACCCATTCAATTTGAATTTTTTAATGAAGAAAAAATGTTAATTATTGAATATTTAGCAATATTTAAATTTTTATTTAAGACAAGTAAATTGTTACCAAATACTTAAAAGTAAAGAATCTTTAACTGAATTGTTTGACATAGAAAACCTGGATTCGTTAAAATGTCGAAGAGACTTTAAACTTTGGACGTTACAATTTTAATTGTTGTATTTGAAAAATGCTTCATTTGTGAGTGAAATTTTAAAATTTTGATGTATAATTTACAAAATAACATTTGTACAAAAAATTTGAGTAATTTTAAGAGATATTTAGAAATTTAAAAAAGGTTAAAAATTATCATGAAAATTTTAGAAAGTTTTCATAAAATCTTCTAGAATCTTTTTTGAAAATTTTGTTTAAATACAGGATTTTCTGTAAATTGTAGAAAAAATTCAATTCATTTTGACAGATATTTAGAAGTTCTGAAAAAATTTCAAAAAAAAATTAAATTTTAAAGCAAATTTAAAACAACTTCTAGATTTCTCAAGATTAAAGTTCATTGATTGATTTTTTAATTCAGAGCATTGAAAATGACAACGTGGATTTATTATTTATTATTTATTTATTCTTTTATTGAAAAATATTAGTACCTTCAATTTTAAACGCGTAAATTATTGAGCATTTGTGTACACATTTTTTTAATTAATAACTTTTTCATTTCAATTTTAAAAGTTCACAATTTTACAGTTCCACTATGAGTGCTTTCGTTTGCTGCTCAGTTTTTATTACCTGAAGTGGAAAATTGTTTAGCTTAAGTGTTCCATATTTTTAATTTCATTGACCGTGAAAATTCATTTATTCGTATATTATAAGATTCATCATTTTAGTTCAAAATTCTGCACTGATTGACATTTTTTTGTGTTAATTTTTTTTTTACTGAAAATTAAACTTCCATTTTTTGTTGAACATTCCAGTTAAATATTCATAATTTTAGTTGAAGATTGATCTTTTTATTTTAAGATAAAACTACTTGGTTGAAATGTAAACACTTTAGTTAAAAATTCACCTTTTTGGTTTAAAATTCATCTATTCATCCATTGTAATATTCATCAGTTTAGTTGAAAAATTCCTCACTTTGGTTGACATTTTTTTGGTGTGGTAAATTAATTTTTCTAACTGAAAATTAAACTATTCAATTTTTTGTTAAAAACTAATCTTTTTTAGTTCAAAGTTCCACTATTAGGTAGAAAATTTTCCTTCTTAGTTGGAAACTCAACTATTATGTTAAAAAATCGTCGTTTTTTATAAAAAAATTATTCTTGTTTGAAAAATCATCTTTTTGGTTAAAATGTAAACACTTTTGCTAGAAATTCACTTTTTTTGTTTAAAGTTCACCTATTCGTCTATTATAAGATTCATCATTTGGTATAATAGTTTAGTTTGCAGTTTTCAGTTAAATTAATTAGTTTTCAATAAAAAAAAAGTGAGTTTACACAAAAAAATTCAATTTTTAATTCAAGAAATGAATTTTTAACAAAAATGATGAATCTTAACCAAAAATATGAATTTTTAACCAAATATTTGAATTTTCAAACCAAAAGAATAATTTCCTACAAAAAAAACAACAAATTTGCAACAAAATAGACGAATTTTCAATGAATAGTTAAATTTTCCACCAAGAAGATTAAATGTCTATCAGAAAAAATAAATTTTCGACAAAAATGGAATAGTAACATTTTCAGTTAAATGAATTAATTTCTAAGTTTAAAAAACTAATATTCAACATAAGAAATTAATTTTTAACCTAAGAGGTTAATTTTCCTATAAATAAAAAATTAAAAAATTGTCCTACTCTTGAACTTTAAAAATAAAATGTTGATATAAAAATAAAATAGAAACGGTGATAAATGCAATCTTGTAGAAAATTCTAATCACATTCAAATAGTAGAATTTAATGAAACCTTGATGAATGTTCAGCCGTAAATACCTTTAATATATATGTTAAATATTTTTAAAATATATCGAAATATATCTTATATATATATATAAGAAAAATAATCTGCTAATTTAAAAGAATTATAAAGAAATGACAAAAAATGGTGTCATTCATATTGAATTTATTGGAAATTTCTCAGCATAATAAAGAAACTTCTGTTAATCGTTTACACAGTTTTCAAACCATATCAGATTTTCTGTAAAATCTGTAAGAAAATGCTGAAAAATGAAACGAGTTTTTTCTATAAAAAAAGTGTATATTATGTTCTAGCATTTAAAATTATGACACATCATCAAAATCATCCATGCCAATTGTTGAGTTTTGTTCCGAAATTATAATTTTCTTTTGTTTTGAATGGCTTTGTATAAAAAGCGATCTTTACAGAGGAATGAACGGATCTCGCAGTCATACGCCCGATCCTTTGTCACCTGAAGGTAGTGGCTCGCCTGCAACAGGTCCACAAAGAGGTCAGGGTCAAGGAGGTGCAAGTCCAACGATGCAGCAACGAATCAAAGCCATTGGTGTACCCACCCCTCTTGCCATTTCCAGTCCAATTCGCAGGTATTTTTTCGCATTATTGATTTCTCACCTGTTGCAATATTGTGCAATTTTCGATGTCCCTGCGCACTATCTTCTTAACTAATAAAACCCAACAGCTGAAACTAATTCACCATTGAATTGAAAAGTGTTACTAATTATCAGAATCTTGCTGCATCAATGCGATTAATTTTAATGTGACATATTAGCTTTGCATGTTTCGCGATCCACATTGTAATATTAAAGTGCCGCTCTAGGATATTAACATTGTATCTCACGAGCACGTTGTGAAAAAGATTAACGATCTTCATTCTTTGTAAACCCTTTACAGGGCATGGTATTTTATAAGTAAGAGCAGAAAAGCGATAATTCTTTGTTATTTACACGTATCTTTCACTTTCAACTATTTTTGCACATCGCTTTCGCTGGATATTGTAAAGATGTTCTCCTTGTAAGAAACTAAAAATTCAACCTGAAATTGGAATTTATTGATTGTGTATACTTTAAGCTCCCTGTGAATAAAAATTCTTATATTTCTATGGGGAATGGTTAAACTGCGATGCGCCACCTGATGAAAAAAATCCGAACTAGAAAGAATAGGTACGATTTTAAAGATGCATTTTAATTTGCGCATAAAAATGTTTATTATGATATCATTCAGCTTCAAGTGCGCATTTCCATTTAATAATGATTTATAAAATTTAATTGTCCTTTAAGATTTAAAAACTGAATAATAATTAATTTTACAAGACAATTTGAAATCAGTTCCAGTTTCTAACGTTGAAAATTATTTAAAATATTTCAATTGGAAAGTCTTATTAGTTAAATTTAAACGCCTGAATGAAACTTTATAAACTGTTTTCAATTATAAAATAACCTTTAAATAAGATATGCATAATTAAAAGCTTTTATTAAATTTAACGTATTGTTTGAGACTAAAATATTAAATTTTTAAACCATTCAATTTGAAATTTTTAATTACGAAAAATAAGAATTACTTAATATTTATAAATATCTGACTCTTTATTTAAAATCAGTAATTATAGTAAAATATTAAAAAATAAATTTTGATGGTCAGATTTTAATTGTTCTATTAAAAAAAACTTAATGTATGAGTCAAATTGTTGAACTTGGTGTATAAATACCAATTAAACATATATTATTCTATAAATAAATTCAAGGAAATACAAAATTTCGGTGTAAATAGCCCACGGCATATTTTTAAACAAAATATAAATTTTGGCAGATTTCGTACAAAACATGTAAAAGATTTTTAAGAATCTTGAATGGCTTCAGAAAATTAAAAAAGATTTCCTATGAAAATTAATGTTGTGGAAGATTTTAAGGATATTTGTTTAATTTGACAGAATTTTAAATTTTAAGATTTTCAAATAAAATTTGGAAGCATTTTAAGGATTTTTAACCATTTAAAATATAAACAATTTAACTTATAATTTAAGAAGTGTTCAGTTTATAAAAAAATGTAATCATTCCATTTTTAATGTTTCTGGCTTAAAATTGCTTTAAATTGTATAATTTAAAACTTTTTTAATTCATTGATTGATTCTTCAATGTAGACTTTAGATAATTGAAAATGATAAAATGGATTTATATTTTTAGAACTGAATCTGAATCTTTGAACTCTATAATTTATTCAATTGTTAATTTGGCTGATTAACTGCACTTAATTAAAAATTGTTCAGTTTAAAAGTGTTAGTAGCTTCCATTTCATACGTGTAAATTATTGAGCATTTGAATCAGATTTAAATACAAAATTATTGAATTAAAAAACTTTTAAACTTCAATTTTAAAAGTTTGAAATTCAAGAGTTTCGCTTTGAGTGTTTTCATTTGCAGCTCAGTTTTTATTAATTCAAATAGAAAAATTGTTATCTTCTGAGCTCGATTTTTTAAATTGCATTGACCATAACAAATGTTTGCGACCCGGGAAAAAACCGGGTATTTTTTTCTTGGATTAAGACGGCCACTCTAAACTGTCTATTATTCATATACTTCGCATAATCTGGATACAATTTTTCGCTACATACATGAATTAAAGTTTACTTAAACTTAAATTCCTTTAAACTTACATGAAATAATGAAATAATTGTTTGTTTTTTTTTTTTTTTGTTTATTTTAAAGCTATTTGACAAAAATGTATTATTACACTGTATAAGATGGAAATTCTATCTAGAACTATTTATTTTTTATGAAGATTTCTTTTTAGTATTCAATCATAGTTTTATACTTCACAAAACAATCGTAAAAACACTTTTATGTCCAAATTAATGTACATCTTTAAAATTGTACCTACTCATGCTAGTTCCAGTTTTTGGCACCAGGTGGCGAAATGGTACACCACCATTCCCAATAGGAAGCATTTTTTATTCATTAAAAAAAAATGTCTGGGTGTCGATTGTACCGAAAACCTGGTAGTGAGGATTTTATTCTGTGGTGAAAAGAACGGGAAATACCTATGATTTTAGGTGAAACTCGTAATTTTCTTTGCATATCAGCAAAACGAAAATTGAATTTCAATTTTTCACATTTTCAGGCTGCCTACTTGACCCAGATATCGAGAAAACTATAAAAGACCGAGAATTTTATTAATCGGAAAATTACCAGAAATTTGTTCAAGTGACTGAGATTTTTCTTTTGAATGTACATAGTTGGAATAGGCAATTTCAGTAAAGAATTATTATTTAGACTTTGAGACAACGAAGTTTTTAAAAGATTTATAATTCTGAGTTGGGACAGGGCATAAATCAGAGAAATATGCAGAAAATCCACATAATGAATTACAATTATCCTGACTTAGGACAGGGAATTTCGTAAAAAATTATAATTTTAAGTTTAGAACAGAGAATTTCAATAAAGAAATATAATTTTGACAGTTGGCACGGCGAATTTCCGAAAATAATGTTAATTTTAAGTTTGGAAAAGGGAGTTTCGTAAAGAATTTTAATTTTAATTTTCGTATCCCTTCAGAACAGAAAATTTCGTGAAGAATTATCATATTTACTTTATAACAGGCAATTTTAATAAAGAATTATAATTTTGACCTTCAGACAGGGAATCTAATGTGTTCAATTTCATTCTCTTGTTTTCAAATTCTAAAACTTATAATTTGAAATGGCACTTTTTTAAGATTTCGAATTCTATATTCTAAATGGTTGAAATTAAAAATGAAAGAATCTTCTTTTTTTCCACTTTCCATTTTCTTACAATACGAGAAAATAACATTAATCACACTTTTTTCAATTCTGAATCCTAATCCGTATTGCTTAATTGAATAAACCTTCGAAATTATTTTGAAACACTTGCGCTTTCAAAAAAAGTTTAATAAATAATAAACAAGAACCGAGAATTTGCAAACATCCGGTAAATCGACACCTTCATTATTTTTATTCTAACTTGGATTTTTGTGAATTAAATTAGTCTATTAATAATCAATTCCATTTCAAATCAGGCAAAATTTCAAGAAAATTCTGATTCATAATGTTAGAATGATTTAGTATTTGGATAAATCATTCTACGCTGAAAATAAAGGAACCCGTATTTCATAGTTTATTCAAAACAATGTTTTCACAATCAATTGAAGATTACCTGCGAATTCTCCAAGAATGAGCAGACAGTTTTCTCGAAATGCAGTATTTTCCGAACGAGAGTAGATATATTTTTTTTAAATATTGGAAATAATAGAAAGGTTGGTTTTCCTGAGATATATTTTTTTTCGAGCTTTTCTAGATGTTTTAACTTTTATCTGGATATTTCATGTACCTTTCGTAGTTTCCGAGAAAAACGCAAAAAATTCGATTTTTCCAGAATAATTTTCTTTAATGCGAAGCTTTTTTTTACCGAGAACGAAACTCGCGAGATATGTGTATATTTCGCCAACTATTTATTTAAAAAATACAAGTTTTAAAACGTGTAGTTTTTGAGAAAATCAAGTTTCAAACATTTTAGAAAAATTTCCGCCATTTTGCTATTTTCAAAGTTAAAAAATGTTTGGTATAAATTAAAAGAGCTACTCTCGTTCGAAAAATGCTGCATTTAATAAAACTTCTTGTCAGTTTTTGAGAATTCGCCGGTAATCTCCGAAATATTGTAACAAATACAACAACGAAAATTATTAAACGCCCTGAGCTAAACCTCTCGGCCTAATTTGAAATTGAATTGATCTAATCTGATCTAGTTTGAAATTTCATGGGAGTTAGAAGTTATAAATTGCGTGCCCTTTGAAGGGTTAATTTGTGTCACCCTAAGATCCTAATTGGAACCTTTATTACCTTAATTTTATACTCGACACCTCTTTTCGTGTTCTCAATTGTTCCATTTCTTTCTGAAACTGTCCTTTTATATCATCTAAAATGTACAATGTACATTGTTCAATTAACCAAGACAGAAAGAAATCGTAAAAAGAAAGTTACGCGTTGTAGCCCGACAATCTAGCAGAATAGATGATTGCACGTAAATATAAAAAGATATGTGGTATATAGATAAGTTTGTGTCCCACTGCAGGGGGTGGTAACTGCAAGGAGCTGCTTTCTGCCAACATGTTGCGACCTACTGCAGGTAAACACGAACTTCATCCTACGAGGACGTTCTGTAGTTTACAATTGTACGCTTTCTTGCATAAAAATAATAACCATCTATTGTAAAAATCATTCACTCATAGTCTAACTGTGGAAACACTTTGTAGGGTCGCCGCTGGACCAGGAATTTACAAATTTTTTGGTAAAAATCTATTTAAACACTTGAAATATCACAAATTTCATATCAAATGATATTACGAAATTGAAAAAAGGTCAATTCTTAACTTTTTCGATCAATAAATCTTTCAGTTTCCTGTGCGGAAATATAAATTCTTTTACTTTACAAATTTTGCCGTTTATGTTCTTTAACTTTTAACATACATTTTCAATTGAAAGAATTTTAAAATGCAGTTTTGTAGACTTAACCATCTACAAATTAAAGGCGTGTGTGATTTAAAATTTTTGATGGAAAACATTTTAGGTTGATCAAATGTAATCATAAATTAATTCATGATTTTTAAAACTGAGCTATAATTGATTTTAGAAGACTATTTTTAATCGGTTCAAAATTAAATAATTTAAAAATTGGCTAGAAGAAAAATCTATCTAATAACTTGAAAAATCACGAATTTCATATCACATAATATAATGAAATTTTTAAATAAGTTTAATTGTTAACTTTTTGAATTAAGAAATCATTCAGTTTACAGTGCGAAAATCTAGTCGTTTACTGTAAAAATTTTCCATTTTTGTTCTTCATTTAAAAATTTTTTAAATTTTAATTTGAACAATAATTGATTTTTGAATACTATTTTTAATCGGTTAAAAATTAAATAATATAAAAATTGTCTAAAAGAAAATTCTATTTAAACACTGGAAATATCAAAATTTTCATATCACATGATTTAATGAAATTTAAAATAAGTTTGTTAACTTTTTCTATTATGAAATCATTCAGTTTACAATTCGTAAGTACATTTTCAATTGATAGAATTTAAAAATAAAATTTTGAGGACTTAACGAAACATAAATTAAAAGCAATTGAAATGGATAATTTTGCATAAAAACCATTCTAAGTCGATCATCTGTAAATACAAATTGATTACATTTTTTTAATTAAGTAATAATTTTACAGGCTATTTTTAATCTATTCAAAATTAAACAATTTACATAATTTAACGTTACAAATGGAATGGTTTCAATTCGAAAAGCTAGTAGTTACATAAATATAAACGTCCGATTGAAACATTTTAAACCACATATTTTGAATTTAAAAATTATTTCAAACTAATGGATTTATAATTAAACACACAAATATTTTAAAATAATTAATTTGAAATAGAAAGCCTTGAATCGATAAAATTTCAGATAACTAAATTTAAACTTTGAACTTTACTATTTTGATTTCTTTTTTTTTCAAACTTATAAGTGGAATTTTTGACTTTTTATGTATAATTAGCAATTTAAAAATTATGAATTTTTTTAAATTCGAGTAATTTTAAGACATATTTAGAAGTCTTGAAAAGACTCAAACTTGATTAAAAACTTGAAAATATTTCTAAAAATTGTTAACAAAGTAATGTGTATTTTTTATTACTCTGAACAAAAAAAATAAAAAAAATTTAAGCTTTTTGATAAATTTCAAAAAAATAAATTTTATTAAGATTCATATGGAAAATTGAAAATGATTTTTTATTTGGAAAAATTAATTTCAAGGAAATATTCAGAAAGATTTCCAGAATTTTCCAAAAAGTATCTGCAAGATTTTAAAGCAATTTTTTAAATTTTTCAAGGCTTATAAAAAAATGTTACAAAAAATTCAAATAATTTAAAAAATATTTAGCAGTTTTTAAAAAATTGAAAAAATAAGTAAAAATCGGAGAAGATTCCAAAAAATGTAAAACAACATGTAGAAGATTTTGAAAGAAATTTTGGTTTATAATTTAATGTAAGAATGACTAATTTGTAACAACTAATAAATAATTTAGCTTCTAATTTAAGAGGTGTTCATTTTAGAAAAAAAATCTGTATTCATTCATTTTTTAATGTTTCTAACTTACAATTGCTTAAATTTATATAATTTTGAATATTTACAAATTTGTTGATTTATTTTTCAATTTAAAGCATTGAAAATTATATCTTGGATTTATATTTTCGTAACTCATTGGAATTTTTCTTCGTTTAAAGGGGCCACCCTGGTTTTGGGTTAACTATTTTGATCCTTATTCGTTTTGATCACGGGCGACTAGCGTTTTTTATCTTTTTCAGTGATCGAACCGAATACGGATTTTTTTAACGCTTCCAATTTTATATTGTAACAAAGAAATTTGAATTTTAAATTTAGTGATCTTGCTCAAAAAGTGTTTGCACATGTCTAGGAAAATTGATGGCGGATGGATAAAGAGAGATGTATTGATTTCTTACTTTAATTTTGTTTTATATAACTTAGATGGTTGCTAGAAGTCCTGGAAAAGTTATGGAATTTCGAAAAAATCTCTGGAATTCTTTTAGTCGCTAACATTTCAAAGTATTAATAATTATTTGAGTACTTTATGGCGAGTTTTAAATCGACGAATTGGTACGAATTCATTTTTATCTGACAAGAATAATATGCTTACAATTCTTGAATTTTTAAAAATTATATAGTAATATTAGTACATTGTTTAAAATTCAATATATATTCAAAAGTCCAGGGATCGCAGTCAAGCACTGTAAAGATATTTAAAAATTTTTTTTTTAAATATTATATATAATCCAGCGATGCATTCGTTCTTTTAAACAAAAAATAAAAATATGAAAACTATTTTGTTTTAAACATTATTTAACTATTTTATTTTTGATTTAAAATTCATTTTTTGGTCGAAGATTCAGTGTTTTAGTTGAAAATGTATGTTTTTGTTGTTAAAAATTGCACTATTTTGTTAAAAATTAATATTACTATTTTAAATCATTTTTTTAAACTGACATTTCGTCTATTCCATGTTTGATTGAAAATTGATTTTCTTTAGTTAAAAATTCAACTATTTGGTTTAAATTCCCTGTATTTTTTTAAACATTATTTTTTTTAGAAAGTTAATCTTTTTTATTTAAAATTTGAAAATAAATTATCTGTTGGAAAATAATTTTTTTAACTAATGTTTTTAACTTAAAATTTAAGTATTCCAAGTTTGGTGGAAAATTGATCTTTATCTGTTAACTATTCAACTATTTGGTTTAAAATTTCTGTATTTTGTAAAAAAAATTTAGAAAATAATTCTTTTTTATTGAAAATTCATCTTTTGATTGAAAATTTGGTTAAGAATTCTTGTATTTTGCTAAACATGTTTTTTTTTTCATAGAAATTTAATCTTCTTGGTTGAAATATTTTTGGTGGAAAATGTGACTATTTCATTGAAAATTTATTTTTATACCTAAAAATCGAACTATTCTATTTTTGGTTGAAAACTGCGTTATTTTAGTTGCAAATATATGTATTTTGTTGAAAAATTTTATTTTTGGTAGAAAGTTAATCCTTTGGGTGTAAAATTCATTTTTTCAAGATTCATTTTAGTTAAAAATTCCTATCCTTGGTTTTTGTTGTTGCTAGTTCCACTGTTTTTTTGAAATTTTCTGTTTGATAAATCGTCTGTTTTGGTTGAAAATTAAAATATTTTTTGGTGAATAATATCAACCATTACACTTTGTTAAAAAAAAATAATTTTGTAATCGAGGATGAAAAAAAAACTTTGGATGAAAATGTTACTATTTTGTTGAAAATTTTTTTCTTATTTCACGAAAGTCTTGAGTAATTTGTTGAACTGTTGTCACTACAAGTGTTTAAAATATATTTAGAAACATACCCTGATTGTTAAATAATTGTACAATAAATTGTTGAGAAATTAGTCTGCGACCAGTAGAATTTGTTGCGATTGTGAAGTTTATAAATCAATTGTTTCTAGCAGCCCTGGACTTGAGCATTTGAAAAGTTCCATAATTGGAAGACAGTGTTTCAAAACAATGATCACATCTCCATTATCAAATTCAGTCTCTTAGATTCTTGCCATTCTTTTTACGTTTCTTCGATAGACGCTACTCTTTCACCAGGAATGCCGCGCTACTCTATTTCTCTCTTTCTTCCTATCTCTTTCCTGTATGTATGTACCAACCGCCAGAGTAATTGTATCGCAAGCAATGCTCAGCATCAGCACCCGCATACCTGCATTGGTTATTCACTGTACCGCGCATTGTGGGGTTTGGTCTCTTTCGCTTGAACGCAACACCCTGAACTCTCAAATCTGACCCACGCCCTGTTGCAGATCAAATCCAGGAACCCCGACGCAGGTCCGTCGGCCTGACTTTATCGGCGTGAACGACGCTCCAGCCTACTACGACGTCCAGCAGTGCAACGCTGCCTGCACTCACAGCAACAACTACAGCCCTCAGAGGCGTTTCCTCTCAGAGAGCGAACTTGTTCGCCAGCAGGGCAGTAACGAGCATCCCTACTCCCGCACCAACAACACCGTCGACAACATCCGAGAACTTGCCGGTTCTCCTCAGCGAGGTGTCTACATGTGGAAGGACAATTCCCCAGGCAGCTATCCCGCGCCCGGGACACAGCCTTCGCCCTCTCAACGTCCTCCACCTTACGATTATTTCAGGTCGAATCCAACGAGCCCCACGCAACAGTTTGCCAATGCGCCTCGACCTGCTTATCATCCCGCGATGAGAGGCGGGGTACCAGTCTTCCCTCCACAGCATCCGCACCAATCTCCCCAGGTAAGCTAGATTTTAGTTCAGAGCTAGTCTAGGCGCCAAGGGGGTACCCGCTACCTTTTTAATTTAGATGAACTGTGACAAGTGTTTTTAATTTGTTTTGACCCGCTGAACACGAATATCGAGGGGGGCTGTCCGTCCGTGTGGTCAAAAAAATTTATAAACAAATAATTGTTTAAACGATCAAAAAAGCATTTTTTTCGTATGAAAAAAATGTCAAACTTTCGAAAACAGCGATTTTTGCCATTTTCGAATTTCAATTACTCTCGATAGGATTGATGTTTTCTCATTCTGCTTGCAGATATCGAAAATTCAAATTAAGATCTACAAACTACAGTAACTCGCTACTCCAAAAAATTATTTCGCTCAGAAAAGTAGCGTTTGGTGGCTCGCGAGCTAGTTTATTGGAATTGAATTAAGCACCTAAAGTCGGCCACAGACCTACCGCCACAAGCAGCAGCGCTGGCTCGCGAGCCGCCAAACGCTGCTTTCCCGAGCCGGAAAAAACATGCGCGACGTAATTTTTTGGAGTAGCGAGTTACTGTAGATTATAGATCTTAATTTGAACTTTCGATATCTGCAAGCAGAATTGGAAAGTATCAATCCTATCGGGAGTAATCAGTAGAGTACTTTTCCTCTTTAAATGGCTCAAAAAATACGATGAAATTTATTTCATACGCAAAAAATGCTTTTTTAATTGTACAAACAATCATTTGTTCATAACTTTTTTTGACCACTCGGACGGACAGCCTCCCTTGATATTCGTGTTCAGTGGGCCAAAATACATAAAAAAAACTTGTCACAGTCCATCTAAATTAAAAAGATAGCGGGTACCCCCTTGGCGCCAAGACTAAGCCTGACTCGCATCGATACCTGCTTAAGTGTACCCCCACCATTGCTACCCCTCACTGGCCTCTGCCTAGTATATCTCGCGTCGGATTAGAGGCGGGTATGCTTGAGATCTTGAAATTAGTATCCATTGTAATTAACATTCTCATGTATTCGCAATGCTCTTATACAGAACGTCTATATATTACTCTAATTTGGAAGGCTTAGAATTTAAATTTATTATGTTTTGAAGACTTTTAAACTGGAAATTGAAAACTTCTCAAATTTTACCATTTTTTAAGTTTTAAAAGTGAAATTTGAATGCAATTTTTGATGTATCAATCTGCAATAATTCACCTGGGAACATTTTCTATAAATTTAAATTGATGGAACTATTAATGCTTTTAATTTAAAATAAAATTATTTTACCATTTAAAGATTCTAAAAAAATTGAGGTCCACATATACAGAATTTGAAATTTATAAAATTTACACGGTACTAATTTAAAAATTGTTGAATGTTACTATCTTACAAATTATTCACTTTTTTAACGTTTTCAGTTTAAAATTCATTAACATTATGACTTTGAAATTCAAAATATTGTACAACTTGGCGGATTCTATGTGCATATTAATGTAAGAATTACATTTAATCACAAAAATAATTAAAAAGTTAAGAATAACCATTATTGTAAATAGTGTTTGTAACCAAATATTTTATAAACAAATACAAATTTGTGGCCAGTCACACATAGAAAAAATTCGGTTTCTAAATTAAAATGAGAATTAATTTTAGCAATGCTTGTCAAGATTTACTCTGTGAAAATTCCTGGAATATTTTATAATTAATCTTTAACTATTATACATTTTTCATAAAAATGTTTATTAATACAATTTTATAATCATGTGTGATTAACTGTGACATTCAACTTAATCTCAAGCTATTTGAATGGAAGGAACGAATTCGTTGTACTTGATTTTCTAAAATTTCTAATTTATTCATCTAATTTGTTTATGAAAATATAAATTGTTATATTTAACCAAATATTATCAAACGTATATTATTTCTAGAAATATTTGCAGCAATTCATGTATTTTCTTGAAAATTCGTTTCAAAAAGTAGTTCAATTTTCAATAAAGTAGTTACCAAAAATCACTAATTTTTAAACATTAAATCAAGTTAACAAACAATTGTTTAGGCAATATATTAGTTATAATAATACTCTGTTAGAATAATGCTAGAAATTCTTAGTTTTTTCAAATATTTTCATCTTTTCTTTCACTTTATAGTTCTCAGTAAATTACATTCGTAATATGATTCATATAGAAAATTTTAAGAATATTTCAAATACCTGTTTGATTTCTGTAAAAAAATAATTAATAATTTTCCAAATTTAAAATAAATGTCGGTAATTTGCAAAATAAAAAAATTCTAAGTTTCATCAATTGTACAGAGCGAAGGCTAAAAAAGCAGCGCTATAATTTTCAATGCTATGATTTATACATCAAAAATTGTTTTAAAATCTGGTTAAATATTCTTTTGAAATTATTTTTTAAAAAGAAAAATCATTAAATTTTTTTACTTGAATCTTAAGTATATTTTGTTATTATCTGAAAAGTTAAAAAAATCATTTTAAAAAGTCAAGATCTTATTT
>NC_046662.1:71907112-71929177 GCF_010883055.1 Belonocnema kinseyi | reverse complement strand
TCCCCCAGCTCTAGATTGGTCGGCATTGCTGGCCGACCCATTGTCGGGAGCCCTGCGCGTTCTGTTGTTTTGAACCGCACTTACTACAACTATGTTTGGTGTGTTGTTAGCGTGTGTGTGCGCGCGCGCGCATGTGTGTGTGTGTTTGAAGATCTTTAAATAAGATTTTGACTTTTTAAAATGATTTTTTTAACTTTCCAGATAATAACAAAATATACTTAAGATTCAAGTAAAAAAATTTGGTTAAACTATTAAAATTATTTTTGAATCTCTTAAAAACTTCTCTCTTAAATTTATTTTAATTTCTCATGAAACTCTTAATCAATCCTACAATAAAAACAAAATACTTTAAAGTTTCTAGTTTTTGTTTAAAATTTTGATAATCTTTTGAAATCTTCTTAAATATTCTCTTAAAATTAATGTTCTGAGATAAAAACCCATTCTTAATTTTCATATGAATCTAAATGAAAATTTCGTATATAGTTTTATTTTTAATTATTTGAAAACTTTTCAACTTTAGAATTATTTTAAAAATTCTTTCAAAACGTCTAAATATCGTTTAAAACGATTCGACTTTTTCCTACCATTTTTAATAAAACCTTCAAAATTTTGAAAAATATCTGAAAATCTTGCAGATTATTTTTTGCAATTTTGGAAATCCGTTTAAATCTTTTCAAAAATACTTTTAAAATTAATGACGGGTTTTATAAAAAATAGTCCAATTTTTTACTCGGAAATATGAATTTTCAATAAAAATGTACATTTTTAATTCAAGAAAATAGTTTAATCTTTAATGAAATAGTTGAATAAAAATATTTATGTGAAGTTTCCACCAAGAAAAATAATCTTCTACCAAGAAACAAGACTTCTTAATACACGAATTTTTAGCCAAATAATGGAATTTTCAACTAAAAAAAGTGCAAACATAAATAAAATAGTTCAACCTCAAGTTTAAAAATAAATTTTTGAAGAAGAAAAAATCTATTACATTATTACTTACGACTTACAAACCAGTTACATTTTTCAAGGAAGAAATTAATTTTGAACTAAGAAATATACTTAAATATACTGTTTGTGTATCTAACTAAAAAGACGAATATTACACAAATAAAGTCGAAACAATGGGCGAGAAAAAGCAAGCGAGGGGTAACGCCCTGGATGCAATGGCGGGGGTAACCTTAGCAGGTCATAATGCGAGTCGGGCATTTGCCAGATTATATTCTGATGCAGGCTCACATATTATATATTATCACATATTCTCACAGACCGATCCCTATTATCCTCCTAAACTACCCTATATTCAATATTTGGTCCCTATGCGATACCCCATGTGCAATCTCAGGCATTTTTGAGAGCTTTTAATTAAAAATATTTTAGGGAATTTTAAAAGATTCCAAGGAACGATTTTACAGGACCTAAAAGGTTTCAGGATATTTTTAAAGGTTTCACAGCGTTGCATAAGATTTCCGAGGACTTTAATGATTTTAAGGGATTTTGAAACTCTCAAGGTATTTTAATAAATTTCCAAGATTTCAGGAAATATCCCAGATTTCATCAAATTTCGCGGTATTTAATAATATTTTAGTTTATTCTAAAGAATTTATTCAAGAGAAGTGATGTATTTCAGAGAGTTTCTAAGATTGTAAGAGATTTTACATTATTTTTTATAATTCACCCAGAATTTTTATTAATTTATCCTGAATTCTTGTACTTTTTTGGAGTTCTTTTCTTTTTTTTTAATTGAATTGTTTTTTAAAATTTTTTATTCAATTGATCGTGGGGTCAATTGACAAAATGATCAAAGGATTTTAAATATTATAAAGTCTTTTTCTAAATTCCCAGACATTTTCAAGATCTTTAACAAATTAAAAAAGATTTTAAAGGATTTTAAATATTTGAGTGTATTGTGAAATATTCCCAGGCATTTTCAAGAGTTTTAAGAAGTTTTGAGGAATGTCAAATGATATCAAAGGATTCGAAATATTTGAGGAAATCCAAGAGTTTTAATAATTTTAAGGGATTTTAACCAATTTGCATCCGATTTTGAAGAATTTCTGAATATATGAAAGGTTTTTTAAGGATATGTAAGGTCATAGGATATTTAAAAAGATTCCCAGGGATTTTATAAGATTCAAGTTTCATCAGATTTCATGTAATTTCACGGGATTTTATAATATTTTTATAGATTTCAAAGAATTTGGTGACTAGAAGTGAGAGATTTTATGGGGTTTTAAAGATTTCAATAGATTTTCAAATATTTTTTGCAATTCATTTTGAAGTTGCTCTGAATTTTTATTCATTTCTCCTTAATTGGTTCAAATCATTTTGAATTCCTCTAAATTCACTTATTTTACTGAATTCGGTGGGTTTTTAAAAAGTTTTGGTTGAATTCATTTTGTCTATTAAACTCATCTTCAGTTCTTAGGTATCTCATCGAATTCTTTTAAATTCTGTTTAATTTTTCTAAACTCATTTGAAACTTACTCAATTCAAGGAATTTATACATTTTTACATTTTAATTCTGTTGAATTGTTTTGAAGTCTTATGCATTTATCCTGCATTTGTTACCCTTTGAGCGCCAAAAAAGTAAACTTTAGTCCCTATATATTCCTATATTTTATCTCATAGGGACTGTGAGGTTTGTGCAATGTCATTCCAGAATCAGGGTGACGACTTGACCAGGAAACCGGGAAATGACCGTGAATTTATTTTTAAAAAACTGGAAATTTACTTCTCATCGCAGTAAAATTCAAGTTTTTATTATTTAAACAATTTCGGTAATTGAAAAAAATCCCTGTTCCAGCTCAGAATTCGTCGCAATTTGAAAGTTCACTCTTGTATTAGTTTGCAGAGTAGAAGTAGTATTTTAAAGAAGAAATATTTCTGAATTTATAATTCAAAATTTTGTTGCATTGTTCGTTACAAATAAATTCTTTCTTAATTAAAAATTCAACTACTTGGTTAAATGTTAACCCTTTTGTTAAAAATAAATTTTTTGTTTGTTTGCAGCTCGTCATTTTAATTGAAAATTTATCTCTTTGAAAATGTCACTACTTTGTTGAAAATAAATCTTTTTGACTGAAAATTTAACTGTTTGATTTTCGATTGAAAATTCATCTTTTCACGTTCAAAATTCCAAAATTTGGATTAAAGTACGTTTTTTTTAATTGAAATGTCAACTATTTCTTTGTAAATCCACGTATTTTGCTCAAAAATCGATTTTTTGGTAGGAAATGATCTTTTTCTTGAAGTTAATCTTCTTGTTTGAAAATACTTCTTTTCTGTTAAAGTTAAAAATTAAAGTATTTCGGATAAAAAACTATCATTACAGTTGAAAATTCATCCTTTAGGTTGAAAATAAAATTACTTGTTTGAAAGTTAAACTCTTTTGTTAAAAATTCATTTCTTTAATTGATAAGGGAGCTTATTTATTGAAAACCTGTTGTTTCTTTATGAAAAGAAATTTGTTTAACCGAAAATGAAACTATTATTCCACTTGAATATTTCATACATTTAGTTAAAAATTCGTCTGTTTGGTTTGAACATTCATTTTTTGACTAAAAATGTAATTATTCAATTTTTTGTTGAAAATGATATTTTTTGTTGAAAATCTCTTTTCTTTTGTAAAAATTAATTTTCTTAGTTGGAAATTGATGTTTTTGGTAAAAAATTTAATTATTCTAGTTAGTTATCATTTTATTTGAAAATTCATGCTTCTGATTTGAAATTCAACTATTCCAGTCAAATATTTATACTTTTAGTTGAAAATTTATCACTTTATTTGAAAATGTGAGTATATTTTTTAAAGTTATTTTTGTTTGGTTAAAAGTTATCTTTTTTTGTGGTAAGTTATTTTTTTAATTGCAAATTTAACTTATTCCAATTGACTATACCATCGTTTTAGTTGAAAATTCATATTTTTAATTTAAATTTTAATTATTTAAGTTTTGGTTGTTAATTTATCTTTTTCAGTGAAAATTAATGTTTTTCAGTTGAAAATTCATCAGTTAGGTTGAAAATTTGACTATTTTGTTGAAAATCAGTTTTTTCTTTGTTGAAATCTATTTTTTTCAACTGAAAGTTTAACTATTCCATTTTTTGTTGAAAACTTGATATTTTTTAGTGGAAAATTTAAGTATTTGTTCAAAAATTCATTTATTTTGCAATTTTTTGCTCTGTTGTGTTAAAGGATTTTTGGAATGAACGTCATGACTTAAAATCAATGTTTTCGTTTTGCGGCATATGTTAATATGTTCCTTTTGGTTAACCTGGAAAATGGAAAAACTTGACCGGGAATTTTCGAATCGCCATCCTGGGAATAGGTCTTCTAGCTAGACTTTTTGTGGAACATTCATCTTTTTCATATTCACAAGTTAAATGTTTTCTAAAACATTCGACTTTTAGCTATAAAACTGAACTTCTTCATTAACAATTTTGTGCTGTGAGGTCTGATGTCATTTTTACAATAATTTTCATTATACATTTTTACCTAAGAATTCTAAAATATTAAATTCGTTTCAAAAATTATATAATAAAGCAACTATTATTGACTAATCATTATTATTATAAACACTTAAAGTTCAACCAGGTAAAATATCATTTTTTACCGAAAAATGTCCTAATATTTTATATTTAAGTGGCTACCCTGCTCTAATTAATAATTATACAAAAATTGATCAAGAAATTGAAATGATAATGTAAAATTATAAACCTGAAAATATTCTCGACCTAATAAACCCATCTCGAGATTTTTAACAATCAACAGAATTGTTCTTATCGTCAGGTGAAGCGAAAAACGATGGCGACACCCACAACGCCAACCTCCTCCGACGGAAGGCGAAGGCCCATGAGTTTTGTCCGAGCTCTTGAGATGACCGACTCGATGGAGATGGTCGCGACAGCAAACGACTCGAGGTCACAAAGACCAACCACTCCAACCCCGGATCGCGCCAGCGTCTACGACATGAATTACGAGATATCGGTATAGCGCACCCTTTTCATCTTCGCGCCCTTCTACGGAAAAGCGCCGGAGATGGTCCGAGAATCAGCAGACTGTTTCCATATCATGTGCTTCAGTGAGAAAAAGATACAAGGATACGAGATATTCGTCTGAGTCTGGTGCAGGGGGACGAATCGCGTGTGCCAAGGATCCGACGAAGACACGGGACAATTTTATAATTATATCTACCCAGTGACTTCCACCATTTTTACGAAGGGGGTTTTGGAGGCTGCGTTTCAGGAATCGAGGGTTTTTCTGAAGTTTCAATTCGGAAGGTGCAATTTAGGATATTTTCTGATGGCGGTGAAGGACTCCTCCGAGTGCGGGAGCTTCCGATTAAGAGTCAGGGTGTCCAGGGTGAGGATTCTAAGTGGAGAATAAAGTCTGAGGGTTTCGGGCCCCTGGACTTTTGAGAGCAAAGTCAGAGATTTTTGCGTAAGTTCTCGTATTTTTAGTTAAGTTCTTTATTATTATTTTTTTTTTAATTTCAGTACAAAGTGTTTTCTTTCTTGTTTTTGTTGAGGGATTTAGATATTTTTTAAAGTCTCAAACAAAGTTTGGGCAATTACTGAACAGCTTTTCATTTAGTTTGCAATTTTTCATATTTTTAGGTATATGACATTTAACTTATTTATCATTGTCGGCGATGTTGAAATTGTAGGGATTGATATTAGTTTTTTTTTCTTCTTCTGACGACTCTAAAAAAGTTTAGAATCGTTTGGATGTTTTTCGCATTTAACTTTTAGATTTTGACAATTTGATCTAAATTCCTGGTATTGTGTTTGCATTTAATAAAAGGAATTCTTTGTCGAAATAAAAGCATCTTGTCAGTTTTTATTGTAATTGTTTATATTTTTCAAGCATTATGGGATCGAATCAGTTTCAATTCAAGCGAGCGTTGACTTGCTAATAAAATATGTTTTTTTACGTATAAATTAAGGAGACACGTATTTTTTTAATTGACATAGCGCTATTTTTTACGAATATTTACAACATTTTAAGCTAAATGAGGTTTTTACCAATTTTACATTAAAACCCGTGCCGTTTGTGCAAGTTTTTTTTTGGAGATATTAGGGGTTTTCTTGTTTCAGTTTATCCAGTTTTTGCACTCTTTAAAAAAAATGGTAAAATTATTTCGATTTTTTGAAATTGAGAAAGACATGTTCTCAATAATCCCATGTTTTTTCGTGAGAACTTCAGGAATTATTGATACAAATGTAGTATATTTATCATAAATTTATAATCTGGTATTTGGTCATTTTTCGAAAAAGACAAATTATTTTTGAGTTTTTTTTTTAATTCTCGTAATTTTTTAGATTAAATTTTTTTGTTCAGTTATCAGATTTCTTTCGAAACTGATGAGAAAAACGAAGAAAGGATAAAAAATAGTGAAGCTATTTCGATTTTAAAAAAATTGAAACTTGAAATTTTCTCAAGACAGCTACATTTTTTTCAATTTATTTCTTAGGAATGATAGGTAATCGCAATATATAGTTTTATAGTATTTATAGTTCAATATAATAACATTTTTCTTATTTGAAGGAAAAAATAACAGTAAAATACAAATAAATGCGAGAATAATAGTACGAAAAAGCAGAATTTACTTTCGCTAGAAATACATGCAGGTTTAAAATATATGTTAAGTTGACTATATATTACCTATACTTCTGAAATTTTTAACGAAAAAAAAATTGAGCTGTTTTGAGAAAATTTCGTGTTTTAAATTATTCAAAAAATCGAAATAGCTTGATTATTTTTGGTAATTTCATGGATGATTCCATCGGTTTAGAAAGAGTAAAAAAATGACAAAACTGGAACACAAAAAACCGTAAAATGTAAAGAATTTGCAAAAAGGGCAAGATTTTGAGAAGACTATATTATTCCTCAAATTTCATGCAAAAAAAAAGAAAAATCGAAACAACTTTACTAGTGTGAAAGGGTGCAAAAACTTGGATAAACTGAAACACGAGAAAAACATTAATTTAAAAAAATTTTCAAAAATGACACGCCTTTTAAAGTCAAATTTTGCAAAAAAATTAATTTTGTCCTTAGATTTTTTAAATATTCATAAAAAATGTCTCTATGTTAATTTAAAAAATGCGAGTAATCCACAGTGCTACATGATTTGAAATTGATTTGGCCATGGGTACTTGAATTATTTAACCATATATGACTAATTATTTTAATTATTTAAGAAATCTTTGAACTTTCGTAAAAAAATGTTTACATTTAGCATTTTGGGACCTTCAATTCCAAAGATTATGAAGTTCGTTTATTTGAAAACCGATTTTAAATTCTAGCTTTTAGGATCAGAATTTTTATAAACTACATTTTAAATGATTATTTTAAAGTTATAATGAGTTTAATATATTTGTATATGATCTAGAAACTCTTACGCTCTCTATAAAGTATACCGAATTAAAAATTCTCCACATTTCAATCATCGAGAATATTTGAAAAGTTGGAAATTACTAGGCTAGCCATAAGTAAAATGTGTAGATAGCGCTATATAAAATGTTTAAATAATAAGAAAAGAACCCTTTAAAGTCCCTGATTTGTGCTCGTGAAAAATGCATTTATAACGCCTGAAATTCTCAGGACTTTGAGGAGCAACTTTTTGCTGGAGACCCTGAGACTCAAGAATCGGCTGAGCATAGAGGCTGGGTAGCGTCTGACTTACTTGGCAGGAACTGAACAGTTTTTTTATTACATTAAGGTCAGTTTAGATTTTTATACAGTGTCAAAAAAGAACGCGACTTGCTTTTAAAGGCGCGCGAAAGCCAATCAATCACACATTTCCAGTACGATTCGACGAATAAGTGGACCCTGGGGATTTTCGAATTATCCTTCCCAATTGAAAAATATCTGTGTCCAGTAATGAGAGTTACTTAATCGACTTAAGTCATCGTCAGGATAGAATAACAAATTTTGTGTAAAATAATCGTGAACTGTGTAGTAAGATTTTTAATATACGAATATTTAATGAGATATTTATACGTAAATGATGTAAGCATAAGACTATGGAGTTTGCCTGTTTCTTACACATGATTTTATCATCAATGTGCCCATGAACGTTGATCTTTTTACGGTTAATTCGATTTATTGTTTCGATGAATTGTAAAATGAATATTAACGGCCGAATGTTGAGGTGTGAAAGTGACCGCGAAATGAGTGAATGCGGTGATTTAATTGATTATCGAGAGTCGATAAGAGACACTTGAGTTTTTGTTATAAAAATGGAACCTCTTGTAATATATATATACATTGCATAAATCAGTCGCTATGTACTTCCCTTTGTACTCATCCCATTTCTCGCCACTTGCGATACCAAATTTAGACATCAATAGGTTGCATTCTTATTTTTTGGTCTTTGTTTATTTTATTTATTATTTCACTTTTAATTGAAGCGCGCGTGCATCACATTTTAAATACTCGAAGGAATCCAAGGGTCGATGAAATAGTGCATATCGAATATGAACTTTGCTTTAATGGCATTCTCAGTCTGACCAAATCCTTACTCTTACGATAACGAATCGTGCCAAACAGATATTTTTCAAATATCTCACGCATCCTGCCCATCTTTCAGCACCGAAAACAACGGTACAATCTTAAGAAACGGTCATGATAAAATGTACAAGATGCGTCCTATGTTTAGTGTTTGTAATTTGATGTACTTGTACATACTACTCGTTATAGTTATTTCAATGTACATACGTATATATTTCGGTACTTACGGTATCATCACTATTCTATAAAAATAAATACTCTAAATGAAGATTTTGTCTTTTCTGATATTCTGCACTCAATATTTTTGTTGGAATTTTAGGGAAAATGTTGAAAAGAGGTGAGAATCAATTGCAGTCATCATAGGCCGGTCCTTATAGCCCCTATTTTCTACCCTATATTCAGTTAAGGTCACTTTTTTTAATGAGAAGACCACATTAGTCCAGAAGCGGTAGAGCGCCTTTTTTATAGGGGGGGGGGGGCATAGACTTATAATATTGAGCGGTACAATTTGGACCTTGCATAATGACATTATACTATGTAAAAGTTGAACGTAAATATAAAATAATAAATACAGGTATAAAATTTATATTGACAACGGTTTCACAATGATTTCAATGATTACCAAAAGATTTCACAGATTTCGGATAGATTACAAAAATTTATTATTTCACAAATATTTCACAACGATTTTAATAATTTCATAAATATCACCGTATATTTCGAAAATATTTTTAAAACTTCGCAAAGATTTCAGATAGATTTGAAATATTTCACAAAGATTTCAGATATATTTCAAATATTTCAATGGTTTCACAAATATTTCGAATATTTGAAATATTGCGTAAAGATTTTTAAAGAGTCCGCAAAGGTTTAAAAGATTTCAATGATTTCGCAAATCTTGCGGACAGATTGTAAAAATTTCACAAATAATTCTATTATTTCAAAAATATTTCACAAACATTTAAGTAATTTTACAAATATTTTACAAAGATTTCTAAACATTTGCCAAATTGCAATGCTTTCCCGAAGATTTCACGAAGATTTCAAATATTTTGCAAAGATTTCGGATAGATTTAAAAGATTTCACAACTACTTCTATTATTTTACAAATAATTCTATTCTTCCTTAAAGATTTCAGATAGGTTTCAAAGATTGAACAAAAATGTTTAATATTCCGCAAAATCTTCAGATAAATTTAGAATATGGCACAATAATTTTCCAATAATTTCACAAATATTACCAAATATTTTAAAAAAAGATCAGAAAGATTTCAATTATTTCACAAATATTTCAGATATATTACAAAGAGATAAAGATTTCAAAGATTGCGGATAGGTTTAAAAGATTTCAATAATTTCCTAAAGATATAAAAAAGATTTAAATAATTTCACAAATATTACCAAATATTTCAAATATTTCGGAAAGATTTGACTAAGGCTGCAATGATATCTCAAAGAAATCAAGATTATCAATACTACGCAAAGATGTTGGATGGATTTAAAAGATTTCAGAAATACTTCTATTATTTCACAAAGATCCCAGATAGATTTTAAAGATTGAACAAAGCATGAGAGAATTGAAAGATTTAATTTTCCGACGATCCGATGAATTTAACTATTTTATTTCAGAGGGGGGGGGGGGGTCAATGCTTTGCCCCTCCCTGGTAGATTTCTAGGGCTCCGCCACCTCTGTATTAGTCACTTTTCTTTCAATAAATTAACTCATGGATTAATCACTATTCAATCCAGTTCTATACCTATTTTTGAGTTACATTAAATTCTTTTTGAAAAATGCAGGGTACTATCAAAGATTCCGAGAAATATTTAGTTAATTTCAGCAATTTGAAATATTAATAAATCTGAAATATTTTAGAAAATTTTAAAAAGTTCCAAGGAATTATTAATTAATATCATTAATTTGAAAGAATTACAAAGCGTTTTGAAATATTTTAGGGTAAAGAATTTGTTTAGAATTTCGGAAGATATGGAACTATTGTATAGGTCCTAGGTTTTATGATAATTAAAAAAATTTTCACGGGATTTTATCAGATTTTCGAGAATTTCAATGTTTTTAAGTCTATTTTCAGGATTTTTTTTTGTAACGTTTTCCACGATTTCAGGAAATATCATAGAATTTCACTAGATATTATAATATTTTATTGGTTTTTAAAGAATCTATTAAAAGAAAAGATATTTTGTAGTGTTTTAAAGATTTGAATTTATTTTTTGGAATTCACCTAGAATTTGACTTAGTTCAATTAATTGTTTACAGTTTCTATTTTATTAGTCAGGAAGATCATTTGATAAAATGATTCAAAGATTTGAAATATTTTAAGGCATTTTTTAAATAGCTTAGCATTTTCAAAAGCTTTACAAAATTCAAAAGGATTTAAAAGAATTTGAAATATTTTAGGCGATTTTAGAATATTACAAAGAATTTGTTATATTTTTAGTAATTTTAATGGTATTTCAGAGGATTTGCAAAATTTTGAGGGCATTGTCAAATATTTATAGACATTTTTAAGGACTTTAAACAGATTCAAGGGATTTCAAAAGAAATCAAAGGATTTGAAATATTTTAGAAAATTTAAAAAGATTCTCAGATTTTTTAAATTTATTTTAATATTTGAAGGGATTTCAAAGACTTTGAATTATTTTAGGGTATTTTAGAAGATTCCAAGACATTTTCAATTGATTTACCAAAATCTCCATGCGTTTCTAAAAAATCTAACGTTTTTTAAGACAATGAAGAATTTTACAGGACCTATAAGGTTTTAAGTTATTTTGAAAGATTCTAAGTGATTTTGTAAGGATTTAATTGATTTTAAGGGATTTCCAAACTTCAGAACGCATTTTTATACATTTTTCAGTATTTCTGAAAATTATCAAACTTCATAGAATTTCACAGGATAATATTTTTATGGATTTAAAATAACTTACAAGAAGTGAGAGATTTCTTGGAGATGCAAATATTTAAAGAAATTTTCAAATATTATTCTAAATTCATTTGCAATTCACGCTAAATTGTTTTATTAGTTTATCGTGAATTCTTTCAAAATTCACTCAATTCTAATTATTTTAATTGATTTTTTAAAAGTTTTAGTTTAATTCATCTTGAAATCTTCAAACTCACCTTAATTTCGGAGGCATTTTATCATATTCTTCTAAATTCTGTTTAATTTTTCTAAACTAATTTCGAAATCACTCAATTTAATGATTTTTTTCATATTTTTGAAGTGTTTTGAATTAACTTGATTTTTAAAAAATGCAGGTTTGTTTTTTTATAAGTTTCATCGATTTCTTCATTGTTTACCTTAAATTCCTCTAAACTTACTCAGGTTTTACTGAAATCAAAGGTATTTTTTCGATTTTTGAAATTATTTTCAATTCATTTGAATTCTTTTGAAATGTTTTCTTGCCATTAGTCACTTTTTCGGTTATAAATTAGTAGTTTTTCAAAAATTTAAAGAATTTAAAATTATTTTTTGCAATTCACCCTGAATTCTTTTAAATTCTTTGTAATTGTCTTGAATTTTCTAATTCACTTTAATTCTTCTAAATTTACTCAATTTTACTTAATTTAACCTTGAATTCTCCGGCTTTTTATAAAATTCTTTTGAATTCCATTGCATCTTTCTAACTTCATTTCAAAGCTACTAAATTTAATGAAAAATTTTCATATTTTTAAACTGTTTTTAATTCATTTATTTTTTATTTGTTTCGCCTTGAATTTTTATTACTTTCATCAAATAATTCTTTTCGTATGCCTCAATTTTCTCTAAACTCATGTAAATATTGTGGAAATCAATAGTATTTTTTTATTGAAAAAATATGTCCTATACATTTGAATTCTTTTGAAGCCTAATGAATTTATATTGAATTTGTTACCCTGGAAGTGCGAAAAAGGTATCTTATTAGTGTGGAAAAAAGTAACCTTTTGGTCCTTATATTTTATCCCATAGGGACTGTGAAGCCTTAGAGAACCTATTCACCTTTTCACTTTTGTCACTTATTTCACCTACTTTAAAAAATGTTAACCATTTTTTGTTGAAAAACTAAAATTTTATTCAAAATTGCAATTAACAGTGTTTTGGTGTTAATTTTTGAATGCTGAAATCAAATGCAATTTTTTGAGATCTTGAGAAAGCCGGAAAATGACCATTTATTTTCTGGTCGGGAATTTTTTTAATTCTCATAGTTTTATTAGAAGAACCTATTCAATCAGGACATAAAGCGGGAAGTCTTACTACTTTATTCACTTCTAATTTTAAATTGTTTGAAATTCAACCATTTTTGTTTGAACCCTTTTATAGATTTATCACATTTTTGTAAATTCAATAATCAAGAATTCAAGTAATAAAATTTGGACAGTTTAAAATTGAAAATCTTGATTGAATGATTCAAAATTTCTTGGTATTAAATTGAAATGTCTAACTGTTGGAAAAGTTATAAATTAAAGCCTTTTAATACTTTAATAACTATTATTTAAAAATGTCGAACATCGAAAAATTGCAGATTAAAATGGCTACTTTATAAATTACTTTATAAATTGTACAATTTGAAACTACAGTAGCAAGTAAAATTGATTAATTATTAAATCTTTCAACATGGTATAATAAAATTTCATTTCAAATTTAAACTTGCAAGGAACAATTACAAATTTTCAAAATATGGAATTTAAATTGATCAAAACTGCACAGTTCGCAACTGGAAGTCTTGATATAGTAAATAATTAAATCCAAAGCGTTAAAAATTAATTAGTTTTAGATTAAAAATTTATAAATGAGTACAATTTCCAACTGAAAGCCTTAAAAGTTATTTATAAATGAGTCTATGTCAATTTTTTTCGGTTTCAAGACCTCGAAATAAAAACTGTTGAATTTTGATGACCTCTATTTTTTAATTATACTTATATGTAGCATTTTTTTAAAACCCTTAATATGAGTTTAGAGATATCAGTTAATATAAAATTATGTGCCAAAACCCGTGAAGTTTCCCATTGATTTAACGTGGAAAAAACACCTTCTTGCATGTTTACTTTACTTATACAACATTTTTTCGGTCACCTATTTTCGAACAAAATTTACCCATTCACCTTTATTAACTCTAGTAGGTACTTTGATGACTGCAATATTGTTTTGAAGTTCAGAAGTCTTAGATTTTCCTAAACTTCTGTTGATTGCCTGTAGATTAGAAACCTAACAAATCCAAATGTGTTTCATGTATTATAGTAAGATATTTTCAATTAATTATAATATATTTTAGATGCATTACAGGTATACCATGATATTTTCGTTGTATCATAGTATGGGGTTTTTGTTGTATTATAGTATGATATTTTTCATGTATTATTGTATGATATTTTAAAAATGGTATCAATTTTCGGGGCGACTGAAACATCTTGAAAAATAAAATTGCCGACACTGTAAAATTCACGAATTGGAAAATTCCCGTAATATAAAAATCCCAAATTGAAAAATATCCGAATAATAAAGTTCGCAAACTGTTTACAATATTTCCGAATTTTAAAATTCCCAAATAACAATTTTACCAGAAGTTTAGAATGTTACAAAATTTGAAAATTTCCGAATAATAAATTTCCCGAAAGAAAATTGTCAAATTATAAAATATCCGAACGAAAAAAAAACCCAAATTTAAACAAAAAAAGAAATGTTTTTCCTAAGTATTATTTATTTAACTAAAATGCAATATTTATATTAAAGAAATTGTCCTTAATGTTCAAAGTTTTTAAACATTATTTTTTTATTTTAAAATAACCTTAATTGAACCAAATATATTGCTAGGTAAAAAATTTTGTTTGAAAATGTGCATAGAATTTTTTTAATTTACAAAAAGCATTCTCGAAAATCAAATTTCTTATTTTGGAAAAATCCAGAAAGAAATTTCCATATAAATCAGTGATAAATTGTTTCCGAAAAGTTTGTTCAGGAAATGTTATTACGTTAGGAGAAAATTTAGGGAGAATTTTTTTTCGTTTGAGACGTTTTAATTGTTTAAATTCGTAAATTTTATAATTAAGTATTTTTGTAGTTCGGATATTTTATAATTCGGCAATTTTCTGTTGGGAATTTTCGAATTGGGTAATATTTTTAAATGTTCGGGAACTTTCCAATTCGGAATTTTCATATTTTGGTAATTTTATAATTTCGGCAATTTTGTTATTCGAGAATTTTCCAATTCGGGAATTTCACAGTTTCGAACATGTCTTTTTTTTGGAATTTTACAGTCGTCCCCATTTATCGATTTAATACTGGTAACATTTTCATCTGAATGTAATAGATAGTCAAATTTCAGGTGCTTGACAAGATCGAAATATTTCATTTCGGTTTGATTGAATATACATGAATGTTGAGTGTTTAAATTTTTTTGTTTCTATATTCAGTTCATAGTTTTCAAAATTTAATTATTGGCTGACTAATTAGGGCGGGCCAAAAAAACTCAAAATGATTAGCTTCATTGATAATAGCACCGAAAACCTTGTTTGTGGGATTACGAACAAATACTTTTCTTTTAATTTCCACCATCGGGAAAGTCGATTATAAATTTTCAAATCTTTTTAATTTTTTGGATATGAACATCAAATTTTCTTCAATTTCTTGGGGTAATGTTTATGGAAGTAAATAACTTTAGATGGAATAAAAGTATTACAACATTTTTTTCGTCGAAATAGAACATTTCCAAAAATGACGAAAATGTCGATTTTAATTTGTTATCATAGGTTGCAAAAAAAATTATTGTATTTTTTAAAATCCTTTTTCAATAAACTAGACAATAACGCACATACGTTTAAGTTTAAAATCAAATTTTTTCTATTTTTTACGGATCCTATGTTTACGAATGTCAACAGATCTTTTCTAACAATGGCTGACGTTTCAAGATGCATAACAAATAGAAAAAAATGTCTTTGAAATCTAAAAATATGTGCGTGATTCGTAGTTGCCGAAAAATAGCATTAAAAAAATATTTAAACAGAAACCATTTTCTTATGTATTTTTAGATACAAATGAACAAATTTGCAGTTTTCGTCATTTTATAAAATAATTTTTCAGGAAAAAATTTGTTCTTTTTTCATGTTCTAAGGTTATTTACTTCCTTAAACTTTACCAAAAAAAAATGTTCTAACAAAATTTGCCATACAAACAAAAATGAAAGTTTTCAATCAAGTTGCCCAATGATGAAAAATTTTTTAATTTTTCAACAATATTTGTACGCAATGTTGCAAAGAAACTTTTCAGTTCATTTTAAATGTATATTTCAATAGATTTAATCATCTTGAGTTTTTTCGGCCCACTCTAGTGAATATGTTGGCTTTGTAATTTTTATATTCATAACATAAGCTAAAATTAATTGACATTAAAATTTAAGTTTGTTTCTAATTAAACGTTTTTCAAAACTTTTATTCAGTTCCAAATATTTGAAATATGCATGTTTGTTTAATATTTTTATTTTTTATTTACAGAGGGTTAAAAAAATGTAATTCAGGAGCTTCGACAAGTTTCATGATTTTAGTTCTATTCTCTAATAAGGCATAATTATTTACATTGTTTTAATCTGTAAATAATCTGATTTGAATTGATGATAGAATAAAATTGATAAATATTTAAATAAAACAAATAATTATATATCATTAAAATATATCTATTTATTATATAACTAAACCGAACTTTGAAATATAATTTTGGTATTAAACTTAAAGTCTATCATAGGAAACTAATAATTATATTATTTATTTACTATGGCCGCAATAGACATTTCAAATTTGGCGCGCTTCTCTTATTTGAGAAAGTCAGGTCTACCAATCGTAAATAAAACTTTGAATTTTAAAATTTGTCATTAATTTTTAACTAATTTCTGTATATTCACGAACCAACTAGATTAAACATGCTGAGATATCAAACCAGATTATTTTTTAGACAAATCTTGTATTTTTATTCCACTTTGAAGCGAATCCTATTTAAAACAGTTTTATGTTGGTACTCATGAACTTCTCATTCTTCAAATTATCTTTAAATATTTCTAACGTTCGAAGGAGGATCAATAAGTTATTCCTTCCCGTTTGAAACACTTTTTCTGTATGAAGCCCACAGAAAGTTTAGCCGTTGAAGTGATTTAATAATTAAGAATGGATCCCAGTACAGCGATATTTACTTCGGTGCCAAATTTAAAGGATCTGTGCTATTTCCGCTGTACAGTTTCAAATTTACAGATGACACATGAAATCATCACGGAACTTTATCACTGCCAAATTATTTGCTGCAGGTATTTTAGATTTTTCCAGTTATTTAAAATCCTCTTTTGAGAATAAATAATTTAAATCTTTATAATTACTGTTGAAGAAAAATTATTCGAAAGATTTTCTTACAATGTTTGAAAAAAACAACCTGCGATCGAGCCAGTATAAATGCATATATATATATTTATGTGCTTTTAGGGACATTATTAGAACGTTTTCGAGAACATTAGCTTCTCCAGTTCCTAAGAGTGACCACTATTTTTATGTGGTCCTTTCGAAGAAATATGCTGAAACTAATCAGCTCCAAGATTTTTTCAAATGGAAAATTATTCACGTAAGTTGCGTCTAACCTCAAATCTTTTTTCAATAATAAGTTTGAATGAACTGTTTGTGTATATGCTATTTTTAATACATCAAAAATAAGACGGAAGTTAACTCTTGAGAACGAAATTTAAATGTTCCGGAGTCAATTTAAAATAAATTCATTTAAAAAAGAAAACATATTTTTAATGCCTTAATAATAAAATTCGCAAACAGTTATTAAAATCGCCAAATTATAAAATTCCCGGCAGAAAACTGCCAAATTATAAAATATCCGAACTAGAATATTACCGAATATAAACATTTACAAATTTTAATTTTAATGATTGAATTAATTATCTAAAAGAAAAGTTTAATTGTGTAAATTCGAAAATTTTCTAGTTTGGATATTTTATAATTCGGCAATTTTCTGTGGTTTTTAAAGTGGCGAAAATTACATTATTCGGGCATTTGTCAATTCGGTAATATTACAAACTGTTTGGAAATTTTATTATCCGGGAACTTTCCAATTCTGAAATTTTATCATTCAGAATTTTATTATTAGACAATTTTGCAAGACAGGATTTTTATTAGTCGGATATTTTATTATTCGGCAATTTTTTTCTACGATTTTTATTATTTGGACATTTTAAAGATCAGTAAGATTATAAAGTTTCCGAATTTTCATATTCGGGAATTTGCTAATTCTGTAATATTATAAACTTTTCGGGAATTTTATAATTCAGATATATTTTATTAGACAATTTTCAAAGGCAGGATTTTTATTCGGATATTTTATAATTCAGAATTTTTCTTTAAGGAATGTTTAAGTATCGGAAAATTGGTTTTACGCAATTTTACAGTCATCTTCAAATTATTATATTTATTTATTTATTTTTACATTATAAACTAGAGAAAAATATGAATTTTTATGCACTTTAAAGAAATTTATAATATTTAAGTTAATGTGCAGAATTCTGGATAATAATTTCGCTTTAAACTTTTTTTGAATTTCAAGTCCTTTTATAACTTTTTCAATTATTATATCATTCGGTTTACAATACTCAATTCTAAAAACTTTTACTTTACAAATTTTTCCTTTTAGCTCTTCATTTTTAGGATTAAATATTCAGTTTAAAGTATTTTAAAATGCAGTTTTGAAGACTTTAAAAATTAAAAGCGTTTGAATTTGAATTTTAAAAATAAAAAACGTTTTAGCTTGATCCACTGAAAATATAAATTAATTAATGATTTTAAAAACTGAACTGTAGTGCGAGTGTTAAAAATTGAGCAATATTAAAAGGTTGAACTGAAATATTTAAAATCCCTTGCATCGTTAAAGTTTCAGAGTGCAAAATTTAAATTTTGAACGTTACAATTTAAATTCTTCCATTAAAAAAAAGTTTATTTGTGAGTGAAAGTGTTGATTTTTTATGTATAACAGCAATTGAAAAAATTAATTATTTTAAAATACTTAAAATTAAAATTATTTAATTTGAATGGATTTAAATATACGAAAAAACTATTCAATTTTTTAAAATTCTAATTTTCAAATAAAGAAGAAGAAATTTTTTCCGAATTAGGAGATATTTTAAAATTTTTTACATTTTTATTGGGTATAAGGTGGGATAATTTATTATTGTTAACATTTTTATTGTGTTAGAAACGAGAATTTTTAGTTTTTTCATTTAATTGGGCGAAAGACATTTTATGTTTTTAAGCGTTTCATTGAGTTGACAAGGTGGAAATTTTGGTTTTCTATATTTTATGAATTGGAAGAAAGAGAATTTATTACTTTTAATATTCTTATTGAGTTGGAAGGGAGGAAATTTTCGTATTCAATTTTTTCCTGAATTGGAAGATTCTCTTTTTTGCCTCCATCGTTTTCATTGATTTGAAAGGGATGAAATTTTTCCTATTTATTTTTTTCTGAACTGAAAGAAGCACGTTTTTCTCGTTGTCATTTTCATTGCGGTTGGAAGGGATAAAATTTAGTTCCTCATTTTTTCCAATTTGTAAAAGGAACATTTTTAAAAGATTTTTACCGTTTGGGAAGGGAGGAAATTTTTTCTGAATTAACTGAGGAACATTTTGTCATTTTTAAGGTTTTTACAGAGTTGGAAAGAAGTAAATTTTGATTTTCAGAGTATTCCACATTGGAAAGGGTACTTATTTCGGTTTTAACATTCTTATTGAGTGGGAGGAAAGGAAATTTTGGTTATTAATTGTTTTTCTGAATTGGAAGAGACCAATTTTTCTTTTTAGCAATTTATTGAGTTGACACGGGGCAATTTTTGTATTTTTATCATTCAGATGAAAGAGAACTTTTTTTTGATGAAAGAATTCTAAATTGTTCAATTTATAAAATATTGTAGTTTAATGGGACTTAATTTAAAAAATTGAAATTGAAAAATGTTAAAAGATTTTATTTTATACGTGTAAACTATTTAGCGTTTAAATGCAGATTTTCGGAACTAAAAAATTTTTAAGCTTAGATTGTAAAAGCCTAAAATTAAAAAGTGTTCCATTTTTAGTGCTTTAGTTTGCAATTTTTTTCCTAATTTAATTTTTAAATTTCAATGACTGTAAAATTTTTTCAACTCGGAAATTTTTTCCTCGGTTGAAACGGCCACCCTGATTATAATTTATTGATTTACACTACTAATTCTAATTTTCAAACCTCTTTCAGTACTCGGATCCTCAAGAGGTCACTTTTGAAATTTACAATATTTGTGCAAAATACACTATTATTTATAAATTGTTGCCAGCCTGGAACAGAGTTGGTGAATATTTATGCAAAGGGCTAAATTATTCTGAGCTTACAGACGAACTGGACGCAATCAAGTTTGATGTAGACATGAAGGGTAAATTAAATATTGAGCAACTTTCATTTCTATAATAAATTTATATTGATATGTTTATATTGTATTCATAATTTTATTAATTATGCATACTTTTATTGTTTAAAATATGTTTAGAAGAAGGACTTTTCTTGCGATTTAATCCTCTGAGGCTGAAACTTACACCTTTAAGTTTGGGAGAAGTTGGAGTTACTCAGTCGAATTTTTTGACACTTCAAACTAATCCAAAAATTCCGATTAGTTTTCGACCTCATAAAGCTTATATCTTACCCAGGTATAATGTTTGTACTTTTTTAAAAATAATAACAGGGTGTCCAGGACCTTGTAAATCTTGTAAACCTTGAATTTCTTTTTAACTTGAAAACCTGGAAATCTCCTTTAATTTTTCACGCGAATCTGGAATTTTTTTCCCCCTTTTAAAACAGTTATTTTATTGAATTGTGAAAAGTAATTTAAATCGTCTAGTCTATTATGAAAGAAAAACCTCGTTTAGAAGAAATCTTGCTACTGGAAAGTTTGTTATTCATCAAAATATAATAAATATTCCAAAAGGTTTCAAAATATTTAAAAGGATTTTCAACATTTTACAAAGATTTCGCAGATTTCAGTAATTTAAAAAACATTTCGAAAATTGGAAACGATTTCAAAACATTTTAGAAGATTTGGGAAGGTAAGACTAAGATTTCAGTAATTCAATTATCTCAACCAATAGAATATATTTCACAAACAAGGATTCAAGAGAAATTTTACAAATATTTCACAAAATTGTCCCAAGTATTTCAAAAATTTCATAAAAATTGCAAGGATTTCAAATATTTGAAAATGCTGTGTACACCAGATTTCAAATATTTCACAAAGATTTCAAAAATTTCCAAAAATTTTAGAACTTTCAAAAGATTTTAAAGAATTTAAAAAGGTTAGAGTGAAATAGATTTCTAAGATTTAAAAATATTTTACAGATAAAAAATATTTTTCTGATTTTAAATGAATACAAAAGATTTCACGACAATTTCATTTAAAAATCATACAAAAATTTAAAGAATATAAGAATTTAAGAGTTTAAACGATTTCAAACCAATGCGAAAGATTTCATAAATATTTCTAAGATTTAAACTATCAAAAAAGCATTGAATAATATTCCAAAGATTTCATAAAAATTTCACAAAGATTTCAAGGATTTTAAATATTTTACAAAAATGTAAAAATATGTCACGAAAATTTTTTTAGTATTTCAAGATTAATTATTTTATGTAAAAAAGAGACCTGGAAAACCTGGAAAAGACCTTGAATTTCGTTCCTAAGAATCGCTGGACACCCTAAATATTTACCTGTTATTAAATTCCCATTTATTGTTTCTCAGCTTGAAAAAGTGTAAATTACTAAAAGTTACAAAAGAAATTCCAAAAACATGTAAATTAAAACAATATCATGTGATTCGAGATCATTGGGAGAATATGGTAATTATCTTTTACAAAAATATCTCGATAAAAAAAAACATGCTAAACTTTAGCAGTTTCCTTCGTAAATTAAAAAATTATAACTGTTTAATCTTTGCAGTATGGAATCGTGTTGCCAAAAAAGAAAGAAGGCATCCGCTTCTACGAAATTTCCTTTGAGGGATTTGAGGAACGCACATTCGTTTATCCTGATATTTGCTTAAATGCAAAATTGCCATCAATTATTGAGTGTAATAATCAGACTGATATCACGAATCAATTTTTGAAAAACCTGAAAGAGAACGTTCCCAAAATTTGTGGTGAAAATATTTCCTTCGTTTGTCAGAACGTTAAACCCCTGGGGAATTTTCTCAGGCCGAAGGAGGTAATCTAACAAAATTCTTAATATTCATATAATTTTAATTTTACAATATAAACAGGGTTCCTGATGGACCGGGAGAAACTGGAAAAACTCCTGAAATTTTATTTAGGAACGGGAATTTTTTTCTTTTCAAGTTCTTTAAATGTTTGTTATATGAGATTGAAATTTTTGCCCAGAATTTGGTATGTATTTGAAATATTGAAAATTTCAATATTTTGTTAAAATATAAATAAAATCGTATTTAATAAACATTTAACAAAATTGATGTAGAAAGTTAGAAAAATTCAAAAACTTCTCATCTTTAGGAATATAATAATAAAAATAAAA
>NC_046662.1:71867580-71907012 GCF_010883055.1 Belonocnema kinseyi | reverse complement strand
TAATAAATCTGATATAGACCTCGGATTACTTATTGAATATATTTGACAAAATTATTGATTTCAACAGAAAAAGAATTTAAATGATGTCAATATTTTGTATTCAACTTTTAACGTATTGGATAGCGACAAATTAGTGTAAATTTATAGAAATGTATTATTAAAATAACCCCGAGGACATAACAAAATATTTATTATATTATATTTTATTTAAATTTTAAGAACAATATAACTTTATCCTCACTTTTTTAGGAAAAAGTTACTTTCACTTTTTAAAGGAAAATAATTTAATTAAATCAATTTGTATTAAATTTTATAATAATCTATGATATAAAAACTGCTTTTCAATATTTTGTAATTGCACTTTTTCTCTTTTTCCTATTATTTAGAAACTTCCCCTTTCTCTTGTTTTTTTTTTCAAATACAAACTGAATTAATGGAACCCTAAGAAGACAGTTTGGTTTTTTTTTTATCAGAAAAGTCATATTTTTTCAAAAAATTAACTTTTTTGTTGTAAATTAAATTTTTTCTGAAAGATTCTTCTTCTTAACTTGAAAATGTAACTCTTTGGTTATAAATGCAACTGCTTTTGGTTTCAGTTTAATCTTTTTTCTTCGATGTTTCGATTATTTTACTGAAACTGCAACTATTTGGTTCTAAATGCAACTGTTTCATTGGAAATTAATTGTTTTAATTAAAATTTCAGGTGTTTGGTTGATGATTCATCTTTTTGTTTGAAAATTACTTTTTTTTGTTGTAAATTGATCTTTTCAGTAAAAAAAGATCAAAGTTTTTTCGAAGTTTTGTACTTTTTAGCATAAAAACTCAAATCTTTCGATAAAAAGTTAGTTATTTGTTTAGAAAATTAGTCTTTGTGGGTTAAAAATGTTAAAAGTAAAAGTTGAATAATCATCTTTATTCAGAATTCAACTTTTTTTCTTGCAGCAACTTCAAATATTTGGTAAAAATTTCTTTTTTTGTTCCATAGAAAATTAATTTTTGGGTGAAAAATTGATCTTTTTTGGTTGAAAATTAGATTTTTGTTCATTACAAATTAATTTTGCTAACAGATAACTTAACTATTCCTTTTTTTTTATTCAAAAATTAATTTTTTTAGCCATACATTCAACTATTTGGTTTAAAATTCGTATTTTCGGATAGAAAATTAATGTGCTCGGTGGAAAATTGATCTTTTTGGTTGAAAATTCAACTATTTGATCAAAATTCATATATTTTGTTGCAGTTGCAATATTTATGCTTTTATTTCTGTAATCTAAAGCATTTTAGATTGAATTCAATATGGTACCTAGAATAATTTTATAAACAAGATTTTAAGGCTTTGGGGTCTGCAATATAAAAATTTTAATTATTTTAATTTAGAATTTTCTGGATTTCTATTTCCTATTGTAAAACATCGAAATATAAATACGAGACTTTAGTGTTTAATATTTATTTAGCTTGTTTATAAAATTAATTTTAAAATTTATTCTAGCAATTGTGACCACTAGACACCCGGAAAAATAATCCCTTATCTTTTTTTAGGTGCAAGCTGCGAGAGGAACTAATGACACTCCTACCAAGTCATTGATGCCTAGAAATTCCAGTTATTGTGACAGCTTGAAGAGCTGGAATAGCTTGAATGTGATTAGCTATGATTCAAAAGCACCAGGAAGCTTTTCGTTCAAAATGAACATCAATTCCCAAACCTTTGATAACAATTCGGTATCCTCGTTTCAAAGCAAACTCGACAATCATTCCAAGCTACAAGATTCTTTAATCAGTTCGAGAACAGAATTTGTGAGCAACTGGCTTCTAAATTCCTGCGCTTCTCCAGCAAGTTCTCAAGGAACTGAAAGTTCGACAGGCTGTAAAGAATTCGAAAGACCGAGAGACTCGCCTTTAATAAAAAGAATGAAATTTTTTGATTCTAACAAGGCAATCATACGATCGATTGAATATGCTAAAGTCTCTCTTTCACCTTTCAAAAAAACAATTATCAACTGTAAGGTATACAATAAACATATTATATTATCTTACATTATTTTATTTATTATTTTTAAAAATTTAATTTTATATTATATTATTTTGCTTTATTTTATTTTTTTATATTTATTCTTTCATTATTATATTATGTTATACAATACACGTATTAGAGGCCGTACTTAAATTACATAACGGATTTCTACTCCCATTTTGCCCTGATTTAAGCTTGACCAATTTTTAACTTTCCCAGTCCACTAACATTCAAATATCAGCATTTTAATCTTGCAATATTTTTAACATAGAATCTCTTACAATCGGAATAAAACAATATTTCTCATACAAATTTAAAATTTTCAAATTTATTGATTTTAAACCAAAAAATACTTTTCTATTATCAGAGTGGCCGCTGGACCGGGAAACGGGGAAATGACTTTTAAATAATTACTTGAATTTTCACGTCTTTAAATTATGCTATTGTTTAGCTTACAATGCTCAATTCAACATTTTTTTACTTGAAAATTTTTCCATTTAAAATCGTTATTTCTAAGCTTACATTTTTAATTTAAGGAATTTTGAAATGCTTTCTTAAAGACTTGAACAAATAAAAAATAAAAGCCTTTGATGTTCAAAATTTTGGATAAAAAACATTTTTATTTAATAAATAAATAATTTTTTTTTTAATTTATCTGTGCTTCAAGTAATAACAAGTGAACAAAAACGATTTGACAGAACGATTTTAAACCAGTTCAGAATTTAAGAATTTTCGGATTTTAACGTTAAAACTTAAACCGTTTCAATTTAATAGTCTTAGTCATTAAACAAATGTCCACGTGTGACTGAAAGTTTATCAACTATTTTCAACTTAAAAATAACTTCGTAACAATATATTCTCAATTAAAGGATTTTATTAAATTTAAAATATTGTTTCAGTCTAAAATATTCAATTTTTAACCCATTACATTTGAAATTTTTAATTAAAAAAAAGATTAATTACTGAATATTTAGCAATGTTTGAATTTTTATTTAAGACAATTAATTTGAAACCAAATATTTAAAAGTACAGAATCTTGAACTGAATTGTTTGACATAGAAAACCTGGAATCGTTAAATTTTCGAAAAATGCTTAATTTGCAAGTGAATTTTAAAAATTTTAATGTACAATTTACAAATGAAAATTTGTAGAAAAAATTTGAGTAATTTTAAAAGATATTTAGGAGTTTTAAAAAGATAAAAAATTATCATGCAAATTTTAGAAAGTTTTCTTAAAATCTTCTAGAATCTTTTTTGAAAATTTTGCTTAAATCTTTGAAAAACTTTTTAAATATTCTCTTGAAATAATATTTTGAAATGAAAAATTATTTGTAATTTTCCTGGGAATCTTAAGAAAATGTTTTTATTCTTTTGAAGCCTTTCTCAATTCTTGAAAAGATTCTATTTTTTGTTGTTTAAAATCTACGAAAATCTACATATCTCTTAAAATTACTCAAATTTCGCCTACATATAAGAAATGTTCAATTATTATTTATACATCCAAATTGTAAAGAAATTTTCTAAAATTTGCAGGATTTTCTAAAAAATTTTAGAAAAAATTCAATTAATTTTTAAAGATATTTAGAAGTTCTGAAAAAATTTCAAAAATAATTTTAAATTTAAAACAACTTCTAGATTTCCCAAGATTTTGAAGCTTTCCAAGGATATCGAAACTATTTAAAAAGAAAATAATTGAATTTCTAATTTAAGAAGTATTCAGTTAACATTTTTTCAATTTTTCAATATTTGATGTTTCTATTTGATGTTATTAAAATTCCTTGAAAGTATATACTTTTGAAAATTTTTAAATTCATTGATTGATTTTTTAATTTAGAGCATTGAAAATGATAATGTGGATTTATATTTTTTTATATTGAAAAATGTTAGTACCTTCAATTTTATACGCGTAAATTATTGAGCATTAGAATACAAAAAAAAATTTTTGTATTTAAATATAAAATTTTTGTAATTAAAAACTTTTAAATTTAAATTTTAAAAGTTCAGAATTTAACAGTCCCACTTTGAGTGCTTTCATTTGCAGCTCAGTTTTTATTATCTCAAGTGGAAATTTGTTTAGCTTTAGTGTTCCATTTTTTAAATTTCATTGGCCTAGAAAAATGTTTTTTTCGAACCGGGAAAACCCCGGGAAATGACCGGGAGTTTATTTCGTCAATTAAAATTTCCACCCTGTACCATATAATATGACTTTTTAACAAAATACTTGGATTTTTAAAAAATCCAGTTTTTAACCAAATAATTGAATTTTTAACCTAGAAAGATGAATTCTGAACAAAAAAACTGTAGTAGTTGATATTTCAACCAAAAAAGGATAAAAATTTATTTTTAAAAAGAATTAATTTTAAAACCAAACAGACAAACTTTCAACAAAAATAATGGAATTTTCAACACAAAAAGACGAATTTTCAACAAAGCAGTTGAATTTCCAACCAAAAAGGATGACTAACAAAATGGTTAAATTTTCAAGCAAATCATAAAATTTATAACTAGAATGATAATCTTCAGGAGAAAGCAGCTACAAAAAAAAAAGAAATATAAATATAAATACAAGGCTAATAAATTACTAACAAGGATATTATATCAAGGTTACCAGAAAAATTTCATTTTTTAAATTCTCGGATTTTTCGCTAATCAATTTTTCCTTTTCCCTGACCATTAATGTTTAAAGACGAGAATCTTAAACTTGTAACATTTTTAACCTAGAATCTTTTACAAACCTAGTCTTGTTTGCAAACCTAAAATCTTTTATAAACAGAACAAAACAATTTAAAATTTATTCTGCTTGACATTTATTCAAAGTAATAGAAGGCCCCAGACTTTAACTTCAAATTGCTTAGGGATTGTCCATATATTACGTAAGACGTTTTTCTGTTGTTTGAATAAAGACGAAAATAATATTTTTATCAAGTTGAAAAGGACACAGCGATATAAACAAAAGAAAAATGTCTTACGTAATATATGGACGATCCCTTACCAGAAAACTAGATTTTTTCGAACATTCAACTGTCTTCTAAAAAAATTCTTCTGTTTGTCTCGAAAATTCAACTGTTTGGTTGAAAATGCAACTGTTTTTGCTTTTAGTTTAATCTTTTTTATTAGAAATTTCAACCATTAGATTGATACTGAAAATATTTGGTTCTAACTTCAACTGTTCAGTTGAAAATTAATTTTTTGGTGGTTGATAATTCACAATTTTTTATTGAAAATTACCTCTTTTTATATTAAACATTTCGAAATTAAAACTAAAGCTTTTTCTAAAGCATTTGACTTTTTAGCATAAAAAACTAAACTTTTTTATAAAAATTGAACTCTTTAGTTATAAATTTAGCTTCCATGGCAGAAGATGAACTTTTTTATTAACAATTCTTCTCTTTTCTGATAAAAATTTATCTTCGGTGATTTAAAAATGCAACTATTTGTTTGAGAATTTCTCTCTTTTGGTTAAAAATTATCTTTTTTTGTTAAAAATTCATTTTTTTAAATTAAAAGTCATAGTTTGTAAAATCAATTCTTTTGTTACAGATTTAGCATTCCTAGTCATCTATAAACTATTTTAGTTGACCTTTCAACACCAAACCATGAATTTTAATCAAAATCTAAATTCTCTATGAAAATAGTTAAATTTTCAACCCAAAAAGACGAATTTTCAACAAAACAGTTGAATTTAAAAAAAGAAGACTTTTTAACAAAATTGTTGAATTTTCTAACAAACAATAACATTTGTAACTAAAAAGTTAATCTGCAGGAGGAAGCAGCTGCAAAAAAAAGAAATATAAATATAAATACAAGGCAAATAAATTACTGACAAGAATATTATATCAGGGTTACCACAAAACTTTATTTTGAAAATTCTCTCATTTTTCGCTGACCAATTTTTACCTTTCCCGGGCCATCAATATTCAAAAACTAGAATCTTAAACTTGTAACATTTTTAACCTTAAATATTTTATAAATGGAAGAAAACAATTTTAAATCAAAATGGAAATATTTCAAATTTATTCTACTTGACACTTATTTAAAGTTATAGATATTCCCGGACATTTGCAAGATTTTTTTTCTAAATCCCTTACTATTTCCTGACTAATAAAATTTCTTGCCTTTTTTAATATTGTTTTTGGTCAGATTGGGTTTTCTTTTACGTAATTCAAGTTAGATGAATCATTGTTTTTTTTAAAGATTCATTTGAAAGTCTAGTAATTTTGTAAATTTGTTATTTTACAGAATATGCAGCCTCCAAAGTAGAATTTGATCAAGAAAGAATGAGATAAGTAATGTAAAAAATGATGTACCAAACATAATTTGATGCCTCGGTTGTTTTAAATTTATGAGGTTTAATTTTTATATTTTAAATATTATTTCTATTTTTGTTAATAACTAAGCAGTCTAAACCAAATAAAGATATTTTTGTAACAATATTTTTTCACTGCTTTCTATTATTTGTTTTGAATAATTTTTGGCAAATTAATAGTTATCCAATTGACTTTCAGACAGAGAATTTACGTGATTTAAAAAAATCTCAACTTTGTTGATCTCCTTGCTAAACAATTAAAAACTAAAAGCATTTAAAACTATAATTTCTTGATGAAAAATGATTTTGAAATATTTTAATATTGATTTTAAATGATTAATTAATATTAAAAACTAAACAATTTGAAACTGAATTGTTTGAAATAGCCTTGAATCTTTAAAAATGCAGAGTTTAATTTAAACTTTGAATATTACAATTTTTATTGTTCCATTTTTAATTTGTAAGCGAAGGTGTTGATTTTCAATCTATAAATAATAATTGAACAATTATTAATTCAAAACGATTCAAAACAAAAATAATTTGGCTTCTATTATCAAAAATTTGCATTTAAATCAAATTTTAATCGTTCAATTTTTAATGTTTCTGACTTAAAATAGCTTAAAGTGATATAATTTTGAACACTTACAAATTTATTGATTCATTCTTCAATCTGTATCATTGAAAATTATAGCGTGTATTCATATTTTAGAGAAAGAAAGCTTTAAACTATTTGATTTAGAAATGTTTAAAATTCCAAGGAGTTTCAATTTAATTTTTTAAATTAGAATTTCAGTTTTTATTAGTTCAAATAAAAACATTTTAGCTCTAAGAGTTCGAATTTTTAAAGTTGAATTACCCTAAAAATCGGTGTAAACCGGGATATGGCGGGAGTTTTTCCCATATTAAAAATAGCCACCCTGAATATAGTTCAAGTGAACCTTGAAATATTATTTTCATATTAAATTAAATTTTTATAAAAACAAACTAAAATTATGTTTATTGTCCGTAATAGGTATTTCAAATTTGGCGCGATTACCTTGTTTGAGGAAGTCATGTTTGCCAATAGTGAATAAACCTTTAAATTTTAACCTTTTCCCTTAATTTTGAACTAATTTCAGTATTTTCATTAACTAACATAATTAAAAAGGCTGAAATACCAAAGAAATGTATCTTTCATACAATTTTTGTATTTAAATTCCAATTGAAAGCGAATCTACTTGAAACAGTTTTCTGTTGGTTTTCATGAACCTTTCCTTTTAATGCTCTTTAAATTTTTTCAACGTTTTGTTTTGAAAACCAATTTTTTTGGATTAAATCCACATAAAGCTTAGCCGATGAAGTGATTTAATAATTGAACATGGAACCCGGTACAACGCTATTTTCTTGGGTGCCAAATTTAAAAGATCTGTGTTATTTCTGCTGTACAGTTTCAAATTCACATATTATGACACATGAATTCACCAAGGAAATTCATCACTGTCAAATCATTTACTGCAGGTATTTTAGCTTTTTTTCAGTAATTTAAAAATCCTCTTTCAATAATAAATAATTTAAATTACCACTACTTCAGTGTTCAAGAAAAATTATTCGAAATATTTCCCTATAATGTTTTAAAATACACCAAATCTTCGATTGAGTGATTAAAAATCCGCATATATTTATGTGATTTTAGAACCATTATTAGAATTTTTTCGAGAACATTAGCTTCTCCAGTTCCTAAAAGTGAGCATTGTTTTTATGTGGTTCTTTCGAGGAAATATGCTGAAACTAATCAACTCCAAGAATTTTTCAAGTGGAAAGCTATTCACGTAAGTTGCATAACCTCAAACATATATCTTAAAAACAAATGAACCATTCACCGTAATAGTAGTAATTATGAAATAATAAATTTATTATACAAAAAGACATTAAATAAATAACATTACAAATTTAAACAATTGAAAAATTCATTATTAAACAAATCGTTAAACGTTAAGTCAACCAAATTTTTGAAAGAATTTAATAATAATAATTGACAATTACTTATAATAATCGACAAGTGTGATTTAAAAACTAAATAATAATTAATTTTATAAGACGATTCGGAATCAGTTCACAATTTTAGAATTTGCAGATTTTAACTTTAAAAATTAAACTGTCAATTGGAAAGTATTATTACTTTAAAAATGTAAACGCCCGATTGAAACTTTATAAACTATTTAAAAATTTTGAATAACTTAAAAATAATATATTCATAATTAAAGTATCTGACTGTTGACTTAAAATCAGGATGATTATAAATTAAATATTTAAAACTAAACAAAAAAACTGAAATTTGAACGTTACCATTTTAATTTTTCTATTTTAAAAAAACTTATTTATAAGTCGAAGTTTTGAATTTTGAAGTATAAATAAAAATTGAATCGCTATTATTCTTTTTAAAAACTCGAGTAAGTTGAAGAGATATTTAGTTTTTAAAACTTTTAAAATTAATTTAAAATTTGAAATTGTTTTAAATAATTTAAAGGAAGTGTCTACGTGTATCGACAAAATCCGGATATTCGTATCAAAATTTCGGTGCAAATAGTGCATCGCCTGATTTAAAACTAAATATAGATTTTGGCAGCTTTCGAACAAAAAATTTAGAAACTTATTAACAATTTTGAGGAGCTTCAGAAGAATAAAAACAATTTCCTAGGTAAATTGAAAATGGTTTTTATTTTGAAAATTTAATTTTAAAAGAATATTTAAACAGATTTATAAAGATTTACAAATTTAACAAAAATGAATGGAAGATTTTAAGAATATTTTTTTAATTTATTTTTAAAAAATGTTTATGAAAAATTCGAGTCGTTTTAAAAGATGTTTAGAAGTTCTAAATACCAATTTATTTAAAATTTATTTAAAATTAGAAATGTTAACTTGTAATTAAGAAGTGTTTAGTTTAAATAATAAATATATTTAATAAATAACATTACAAATTTGAAAAATGGAAATATTCATTGTTAAACAAATTTTTAAATATTAAGCTAACCATTTTTTTTAATAGAATTAATAATACTTGAAAATCACTCGTAATAATTGACAAGTGTTTCTCAGTGTGAAGTTGCTTCTGTTTGCAGCTAATATATTCTGTCCGCAGCATGAAGTTTGTTAGAAATTTTTAGAACAAAAAATCTGTTCAACTTTGATTTCAGCCGTTTTTTAAATAATTATTTAAATTTTTATTTTTTAAATTATGATATTCATTTTAGAATGTATAATGCGGAATCAATTCACAATTTCAGAATTTTCAGATTTTAACATTAAAAATTAAACTGTCAGTTGGAAAGTCTTATTATTTAAAAAAAATTTTAACTATTTTTTAATTTTTTAATAATATAAAATAATATATTCATAACTGAATGCTTTTATTAATTTTCAAATATTATTTCAGTCTAAAATATTCCATTTTTAAACCATTCAATTGGAAATTTTTTGTCAAGAAAAAGAACAATTACTTTATATTTAGAAATATCGTGACTGATGATTTAAAATCAGTATAATTATAAATTAAATATTAAAAATTAAACAAAAAAATGGAACTTTAAACGTTACAATTTTAATTGTTCTATTTAAAAAATTTTAATTTGTATTTCAAATTGTTGAATTTTTATGTATAAATAAAAACTGAATAGCTATTATTCTGAGAAAAAATTTTATTAAGTTGAAGAGATATTTAGAAATTTTGAAAACATTGAAAATTAATTTTAAATGAGAAATGGTTTGGAATAATTTAAAGGAAGTGTCTACCGCGTGTACCGTCAAAATGCGACTATTCTTATAAAAATTTCGGTGCAAATAGTCAACGGTCTAATTTAAAACCAAATGTAGATTTTAGCAGATTTCGAATAAAAAATGTAGGTTTTTAAGAATTCTAAAAGGCTTCAAAAGAATAGAAAAAGTATGCTAGAAAAATTGAAAATTATATTTTACTTTAAAAAATTAATTTTAAGAGAATATTTAAAAAGATTTATAAAGATTGGAAGATTTTAAGAATTTTTTTTAATCTATTAGGATTTAAACAAAATTGTAGAAAGAATTCGAATAATTTTAAAAGACGTTTTGAAGTTCTACAAAAATTTTCTAAATAATTTTAAATTTGAAGAAATATAAAAAGAACGTAAATGTTTCAATATTTTAAAATAACATTTTGAAGCATTTTTAAGTTTTGTAAGCTTTGTAACTTGAGTTTTAAATGATTAAAATTCAAGAGCAGAATAAATTTATATTCATTATTATTTTGATTTATTTTTATATTATAACTCTTTTTATTTAAACTGTCAATTCTATTCTTGAAACTTTTTTTCAGTATTCTGATCCTCAGGAAGTCACATTTGAAATTTACAAGAATTGTGCAAAGTATTCTATTATTTATAAATTGTTGCCAGTCTGGAACAGAGTCGGCGAATATTTATGCAAAGGGCAGCATTATTCTGAGCTTACAGACGAACTGGACGCAATCAAATTTGATTTAGACATCAAAGGTAAATTAAATTTTGTGCAACTTTAATTTTTCTAATAAAAGTATATATTTATAATTTATATTTATAAATTTTTCTAATTTAAATTTATAAATAAATTTCTTTATTGGAAGTAATCTGAGTAATCAAAGTAATTAACTTGTAATCCATATATTTTTTTAAGTTGAAATTTAAGTTTTTTGTTGAAAATACGTCTAAGTTGTAGGAAATCGAACAATTTTGTTAAAAAGTCGTTTTTCTGCTTGAAAATTCAATTGTTCTGTTCAAAATTCGTGTTTTTGGATTTAAAATTTAACTATCTGGCCAAATAATTTATTTATATGCTTGAAAATTTAACTATATTATTGCAAATCGTTTGTTTGTTTTTGGATTGAAAATTCATTTCTTGATTATAAATTTGACTATTTTGTTGAATATTCTATTTTTTTGTATAAGAATTCTTTTTTTTTTCTAGAAAATGTATTTCATTTTTGGTTGAAAATTAACATATTTTTAGTTACCACCTCAACTTTGATTTATTGGGATGAAAAATTTTTTTAATACATTTTAATGTACATGCAATTTGGCTGAAAATTAATCTATTTATTTATTTTCTTGGTTAAAAATTGAACTACCTGACCAATATCTGAATTACTTGTTAAATTTGTGTTATTTTAGTTAAAAATTCCTCTTTTTGTTTGAAAATTTTATTATTTTGTTAGAAATTCGTCATTTTTTGGTTGAAATTTTATTTTTTAAATGTAGATTGAACTATTCCAGTCGAATTTATTTGAGTTGAAAATTCACCTCCTTAATTAAAAATCGGACTATTTATTTGAATATTCTATATTTTTGTAAATTTTTTTAAATACAAATTTAAGTTTAAATTTAATTTATATTATTTAGTTAAAAACTCAACTCTTTGGATGAAAAGTTACCTTTTAGTTGAAAATTCAATCGATTGGTTAACAATTTATGCATTGATTTTAAATTCGTTTTTTTTGTTAGAAAACTAATCTTCTCGGTTAAAATGGTATGTTTTTGTTTGAAAATTCAATTCTTTGGTTAAAATATAATCTATTTTTTAGAAAATTCAACAATGTTATGTAAAAGTCTCTTTTTGGTTAACAGTTCAACAGTTTTTCTGAAAATTAGTCTTTTTTGGTTAAAAATTCAACTAGTTAGAAAATACAAGTATTTTCTTAACAATTAAAATCTTGTTGAGAAAAAAAAAACAATTTTCTAGATAAATATCCTTTTTGTTTGAAAAGTTAGAAGATTTCTTTCGAAATTCGTCTTCTTGGTTGAACTCGACTGTTGTTTTTTTTTATATTTTAAATTAAAATTTGTTTGGGCTGAAATATCAACTATTACATTTTTCGTTTTGAGAATTCATCTCTTTTAGTTCAAAATTAATCCATTTTTTGGAAAAGTCCTCAATATTGTTTTTTGGGTTAAATATTAATTTTTAACCTGAGAATTTAACTATTCTATTTGAAGTCAAACATTTATCTTTTTCGTTAGAAAATTCAACTATTTGGGTGCAAATGTATCTTTTTCAGTTGAAAATGTATCTATGTATTTTGTTAAACAATCATCTTTTCGATAGAAAATTAATGTTCTTGGTTTAAAAATGCAGTATTTTGTTGTAAATTCAAAAATTTTGTTAAAAAGTTATCCGTTTTCGTTAAAAAATATACTTAGAAGAAGGACTATTCCTGCAATTCAATCCAGTGAAACTGAAACTTACTTCCTTAAGTTTGGAAGTAATTGGAGTGACTGGATCGACTTTAGTGACATTCCAAAATAATCCTAAAATGCCGATTACTTTTCGACATCAAAAGGCTCATATCATAGCTTATATCTTGCCTAGGTATAAATATTATACTTTTTTTTACCAATATTAAATGTTGAGTTTATTATCTGCTTAATTAATTCCTATTCATATTATTTTTCAGCTTGAAAAAGTGCAAATTACTAAAAGTTACAAAAGAAATTCCCAATACTTGCAAATTTAAACAATATCATGTGATTCGAGATCACTGGAAGAATATGGTAATTATTAACTGCAGGTCTATATTTATTTCTGAATTTCCCTGAATTCTTTTGAAATATTTTATCGTATTTTAAAAGATTTCACGAAATTTTTAATTATATTATTTTAACTAAATTGAAGAAACTTCAAAGGATTTCATGGTATTTTTTTAAAACTTCAAGGAATTTTAAAGAACTTTGAAAAGTTTTTAGGGATTTCAAAATATTTTAAGGTATTTTAAAATATTCCAAAGAATTTTTAATAAATTTCAACAATTCAAAGGTATTTTAAAGGATTTTAAAAGTATTTCCAAAACTTCCAAGGAACTTTCAAGAGCTTTAAAACGTTCTAATGGATTAACAATATTTCATAGGCTTTTCGAATTTTAGGGTATTTTCAAAGATTCCAAAGAATTTTTGATAGATTTCATTTATTCAAAGGTATTTCAAAGGATTGTTAAGTTTTTAGGGTATTTTCAAAATTTCCAGTGAATTTTTAAGAGCTTTAAAAAGTTTAAAGGGATTTAAAGATATTTCGTTGGCTTTTAGAATGTTAGGGAAGTATTTTGAAATATTTTTTAAATTCCAAAGAATTTTTTATGTGTTTTAATGATTTGAACATATTTCAAAGGATTTTTGAGATTTTAGAGTTTTCAAGACTTTTAAGGAATTTTCAAGAGCTTTAAAAAGTTTTAAATTATTTCGAAATGTTTCAAACGATTTGAAACTTGTAATTTTTGTTACTTTAAATTATACAAAAATATTTTTAATAGATTTTTATATTTCGAAGATATTCCAAAGGATTGTAGGATTATAGGGTGATTTTTTAAATTTCCAAGGAATTTTCAATAGCTTTAAAAAGTTTCAAGGAATTTAAAGATATTTCATAGGCTTTTAGAATTTTATGGTATTTTCAAAGATTCCAAGGAATTTTTAATAAATATTATTAATTCTAAGGTATTCCAAAGGATTTTAAGGAATACAGGGGTTTTTCAAAACTTCCGAAGAATTTTTAAGAGTTTTAAAGAATTTTAAGGTATTTGAAAAGATTGCAAAGGACTTGAAATATTTTAAAAGATTTCAAAATTTTTTTAATGGGTTTCCATAATTGGCAGATATTTGAAAGAATTTTTGAGATTTTAGAGTATTTTCAAGACTCCACGAATTTGCAAGAACTTTAAAAAGTTTTAAGGGATTCTGAAATATTTCAAAAGATTTGCGATGTGTACTTCAGGTTACTTTAAAAGATTCTGAAACATTTTTAATAGATTTTAATATTTTGAAGATATTCCAAAGGATATTTAGCATTTTAAGCTATTTTTAAAACGTCGAAAAAGAATTTTCAAGAACTTTAAAATGTTTAAAGAGAATTCATTGCGAATTCATGATTAATCTTCATTAATTTTTCTTGAATTTTTTGTAATTTACTTAAATTCTTCTGAATTCACTCAATTCTCCTCAATTCAACGGATTGTTTTCAGTTTTGTTTAATTCATTTTGATTTCAGAAGAATCTTTTCACTTGATTTTTTCTAAATTCATTCTATTCAATGGATTTTTTTTTAGAATTGTTTCATTCATTCTGAAAATTTGTATACTCTCCTTGATTTTTAAAAAACTTTCATCGAATTCTTCTCATTTATCTTAAATTCCTCAAAATTCACTCGAATTTTACGGAAATCAATTTAATTTTTTCCACTTCATTTGAATTATTTTATATTCAGCTTGAACTTTGTTGAAATAAATTTATTAACGCACATTAGTCACTTTTATTCGCTTTTGGGTTAGAAATTAGACACTTTTGGTCACATTAGAAATGTATTCTTTAAATATTTATGGCCAGGGAAAATAAAAAAATAGGAAAAGGTCAGGAAATTTTGAAAATAAAGTTTTTCCACCACCCTGTATATGTTATAAGAATATTTTTATCTTACTGACTTTTTGTCCTGGTATAAAAAAATCAAAATTGTCCAATCTTTGTAGTATGGAATCGTGTTACCAAAAAAGAAAGAAGGCATCAATTTCTACGAGCTCTCATTTGAAGGATTTGAAGAACGCACCTTCGTTTATCCGGAGACTTGCTTGCAAGCTAAATTGCCAAAAATTATTGAGTGTTGTAATCAGGCGGATATCACACATCAATTTTTGGAAGACCTGAAAGTGAAAGTTCCCCAAATTTGTGGCAAAGAGCTTTCCTTTGTTTATCAAAACGTTAAACCTATCGAGAATTTTCTCAAGCCAAACGAGGTAATCTACAAAAATTCTTTTTCATTTAAATTTAATTTTACAATAATAAAAAATTCGTTATCTATTTTTTAGGTACATGCTTCGAGGGGAATTAATGACACTCCTTCAAAGTCATCGATATCTGGAAATTCAAATTTTTTTGAAAGCTGCAGTCTGAAAAGCTCCAACGTGTTTACCTATGATCCAAAAGCAACGGGAATATTTTCGTTTAAAATCAACTTTAATTCCAAAACCAAAAGCTCAGCTGACAATTTGGCATCTTCGTTTAAAAATAAACTGAACAATTCTTCCAAGTTGCAAGATTCTGAAATCAGTTTGAGAAGCGAATCTGTGAGCAACTGGCTTCTAAATTCCTGTGATTCTCCAGGAATTTCTCAAGAAACTGAAAGTCAAACAAGTGTGAAAGATTTTGAAAAATCGAGAGACTCGCCTTTGAAAAAAAGAATGAAATTTTCGGGTCCTAAGAAGGCAATCATACGGTCGATTGAATGTACCAAAGTCTCTCTTTCACCTTTCAGAAGAGCGAATATGAAAAATAAGGTATTATACAATATATATGCACAGGGTGTCTACCCTACCTGAAAAATCTGGAATTTTCAGATAACTTTTATACGGGGGAAACCTCCCCACAGCAGATAATCTCAAAAAATACTTATATATGTTAAATAATTCATTTAATTTAATCAATACTTAAAACACTATACGTGTTCGTAAATTGAAATTATTGCTTTTTTTTATTTCAGCTCTTAATTCATGATTATCAGGATGGCGACTTGATCAGGAATTTTATTGACTGGTAAAAAGCCAGGAATTTACTTCTGATCGCAGCAAAATTCAAGTTTTTTATTATTATTTTTTTTTTGTTTATTTAGAAAAGTGATTTATACTTTATCTAGAATCGCGGAGAATAAAAGTGCCGTTATTAGATTACGGATTTATTTACTTATTTGCGGTTTTTGGATATTAGATTTTTTAGATTATCTCAGTTTAAACTATTCAAATTATAATTTATTATTGTTCAAGAGTACTTATCTTTGTTGAAATTAGTAGTTGTTCTCATACATCTAAAGATTTCACATTACAATAAAAAATTAAGAATATAAGATAAGATACATAATATTAATTAACTTATTTTATCAAGTAAAACTATTATTTAATGCACTTGAATTAACCTAGAAAATTTAACTATTTCACTGTGAATACTCGAGAAATTAAAGGTTTTTTTTTTTAGGAATCGAGCTTATCGTATGATTTAAACTTTAAAGAATGTAACATTACTTGAGTCTGATTTTCTTCATTTTTTTCTATACTTTATTGGGAATGGTGGTCTACCATTTCGCCATCTGGTGCCGAGCACTGGAACTAAAAAGAGTAGGTACCATTTTAAAGATGTACATTAATTTTTGCATAAAAGTGTTTTTATAATATTTTTTTAAAATATAAAACTCGTGTAAAATTAAATTTTTTATAAACTGAACACTTCTTGAATTAAAAGCTAAATTATTTATATTTCAAATGTTTAAAAAGCCTTAAAATGCTTTCAAATTTTATTTGAAAATCTGAAACATGTTTACATTTTTTTCTTCAAATTTGTTACTATTTTTAAAATTAATTCAAAACTTCTAAAAATCCTTTAAAAATAATCGAATTTTTTTAATTCTGTCAAATTAAATGAATTTCCTTAAAAGCTTTCAAATTGATTCTCGATAATTTCTTAAATCTTTCTAATTTTTTTTTAAATATTCACTTAAAATTATCTTTTTAAAGGTGCAAAATCATTTTTAATTTTCCTAAAAAAAAGTTTTTCATTTGCCCGAAGCGTTTTAAAATTCTTAAATAGATTAAAAATTTTTTGTTTAAAATCAGCAAAATCTATATTTTGTTTTAAATGATGCCGTGAGCTATTTGCACTGAAATTTTGTTACTAATAGCCGGATTTTATCGGTACACGTAGGCACTTTGTTTAAATCATTTCAAATTTTAAGTTAAATTTGCATTTTTTCAATCTTTTAAATATTTCTTTAACTTCCTTGAATTTTTTTAAAGAATAATATGTGTTCAACAATTTTACATACTTATTAAATTTTTTTAAATAGAACAATTAAAATTTAAGGTTCAAAATTTAGTTTTTAATATTTAACTATAATTACTGATTTTAAATAAGCAGTAAGATATTTCTAAATATTAATTAATTCTTATTTTTCTTAGATAAAAAATTTGAAATCCAATGGTTAAAAATGTAATGTTTCAGACTACAATATAACGTGAAATTTAATCAAAGCTTTTAATTGTGAATATATTATTTTGAAGTTATTTTAAAATTAAAAATAGTTTATAAAGTTTCAATCGGACGTTTACATTTGTTTAACAAATAAGACTTTCCAATTGAAATAGTTTACATCATTTTTAACGTTAGAAACTAGAAATTCTAAAATTGCGAAACTGATTTAGAATCGTCTTGTAAAATTAATTATTATTCACTTTGTAAATCTTAAAAAGCAGTTCAATTTTAAAAATCACTATTAATTTATATTGACAGTTGATCAACTAAAAATATTTTTTATCTAAAATCTTCGATTTCAAACGCTTCTAATTTTTAGTGGCTTAAGTTTTTAAAACTTCATTTTAAAATTCTTTAAAATAAAATGTACACTTAAAAATTCAAATCTAAAATTAAAAATGTGTTAAAGTGGAAGATTTTGGAAAGACGCATTCTAAAATGAATTACATATATAATTGACAAAGATCACAATTTAACTAATTATTTTTAAAACGATGGCAATCACAGTTAGACAGACTTTTGTCTATAAATTTATCAAATTCCCGGGAAAAAAATAAATTGACTGTCATTTTCCGGTCTCACAAGATTTTCGACTTCCCGGTCCAGCGGCCACCCTCCGATTGGTATTTAAATAAGAATTCTATCCTAACTTTTAGATCAGTTCTTAAATAGTAAATACTCCATGTATAAATTGATGAAAATTTACTTTGAGTTCATCTTTGCTCCAAAATACGTCCATTTAAGTTTATAATTTTTTGAAAATCCCAATAAATGAAACAAAGATTGTTTTTTTTTTTAAGAAAAATATTTCTGTAAAAAAATATGTTTTTTCACCTTATTAGATTTAAATTCTATCTAAACCCCTTTGTTTCCAAACAATACTCATTTTTATTATTCAATCAATACTTTAACTCAGCAAAAAAATCGTTAACACACTTTTATGCGGAAATTAAAATGGATCTTTAAAATCGTACCTATTCTTACTAGTTCGGATTTTTGTCACAAGGTGGCGTATCGCAGTTTAACTATTCCCATTAAGACAAAGAATTCTTACTTTTTTCCATTATAAAAAAAACTCTTGAAATTTTTGCTCTGATATTTTTTCATTGACTTAAGTTTTATAATCCAACTGATGATATTCTAAAGATACAGAAACAATCATTTTTTTAATATAAAAAAATGGATTTCTCATGTATTATTCGCTTACTCGTCATTTATCCTGTCTTGAATAGGAAATTTTGGAAAATAATTATCGTTTTTATTTATGGACAGGGAGAGTTTCCGTGAGTGAATATAATTTCACTTGGAAGAGGGGATTTTTGACATTGAATGAGAATTATTTAAAAGAATTATAATTCGGATTTAGAAGAAAGGTGTTTAAAAAATCCCTGCTCCAAATCAAAATGCATCACAATTCAAAAGTTCCTTCTTCCAAATAACAAAAAAAAAGAAAGTACTTCTAAAAAACTATACTTTTTATATATGTTTTTATTGAGAATTATATTCTCAACAGAAAATTCAACTATTCTATTTTTAGTTAAAAATTTATCTTTTTTTTTTAATTAAAATTCAACTTTTTAGTTGTAAATTGATATTTTTTATTTAAAAATTAAACTGTTTGTTTACAATTTTTTGTAGTTTGTGGAAAATTGTTCTTTTTTTTGTAGAAAATTAATCTTCATTATTAAGAATTCATCTTTTTGGTGTTGAAAACTGATCTTTTCGAGTTCCAAATTCAACAATTTGGCTGAAAATTGGTGGTTGTACATTGAAAATTCAACTATTTCGTTGAAAGTTCACGTCTTTTATTAAAAAATAGATTTTTTGTTGACAATGGCCTTTTTATTTGAAAATTAATCTCCTTGTTTAAAAATTTTTCTTTTCGATTAAGAATTAGAGAATGTATTACAGTTCCATAATTATCATTTTAGTTGAAAAGTCATCTTTTAGGTTGAAAATAAAATGACTTGGTTGAAACTTAAACTCTTTTGTTAAAAATTAATTTTTTGGTTGAAGATTTATTATTTTAATTAAAATACCATTTCTTTTGTTGAAAAATGAGCTATTTGATTGAAAAACTTGTCTTTTCTTTGAGTGAAGAGGAATTTTTTGCCGAAAATTTAACCATTTTGTAGAAAATTTGTTTGTTTTTTGGTTAAACTGAAACTTTTTTCGTGTTAACTGAAAACTTAACTACTATTCGAGTTAGATATTCCATAATTTTAGTTAAAAATGTATCTCATTGATCATTGTTTGTTTTAACTTTAAAATTAATTATTTCAGTCTTGGTTGAAATTTCATTTTTTTTAGTAAACATTAATTTTTTCGGGGTTTAAAATTGAACTATTCCAATTGGAGATTTATCAGTTTAGTTGAAAAGTCATCAGTTAGGTTAATAATTACTTTTAAAAATGAAAAATGTAACTACTGCATTTTTCAGCTATTTGGTTGAATACTTGTCTTCTTTAAGTTACAATTCAAATATTTCGTTAAAAATTTATTTATGTTTTTGAAAACTGGTATTTTTGGGTAGAAAATTAATAACTTTATTTGTAAATTAAGGTTACTGTTTAAAAATTCATCTTTTTGTTTGGAAATTCAAGTATTCAAGTTAAATATTCATAATTTTAGTTTGAAATTCAACTGTTCCAGATGAAGATTCCTAATTTTATTTGAAAATTCATTTATTAATATTGAATGTTACTTTTAGTTGACCTAGAAAATTAAAGAGACTTGATCGGGAAATGCATTATCTACTACAGGGAGGTTTCTTCTACCTAAAAAACTTGGAAATGTCAGGGAATTTTTGTTTGAAGTCAAGGAATTTTTTCGAGAACGTGCTTAATTTTTTTTTATTGCAATATAAAATTAAATAAGGATGATTCTTCATTTCTAAAAGTAGCTTTATTAAATGTTTTTTTTCAACATTTTTTTTTAACTGAAAATTGAACTAATCTGTTTTTAGTTGAAAACTCAAATATCTGGTTAAAAAGTCATATATTTTGTTTATAATTCTTATTTTTTTGTAGAAAATTAATCTTGTTGGTTGAAAATTAATTTTTTTTGCTCACAAATTTAAAAGTTTGTTTACAATTCTTTCTCCCTCTTCAATGAAAACTCTTGCTTAGTTAAAAAAATATCAACTGCTACATTTTTCGTTAAGAATTAATATTTTGGAATAAAAATTCAATTACATGGTTGAAAATTAATCTGATTTGTTGAAAATTAATTTTTTTCAAAGATTCACGATTTTAATTGAAAATTCACCTCATTTGTTAAAAAATGAGTTATTTTGTTGAAAGTTCGTTTTTTAGTTAGCTGAAATGAATTTTTTTACTGAAAATTTAATCATTCAATTTTTGGCTGCAAAATTATCTTTTTTAGTAGAAGTTAATTTTTTTGTTACAAAGTAATCCTTTCGTTGAAAGTTCTATTATCATATTTAAAAATTCATTTTAGTGAAAGATACAAATTTTTGTTATAAAATTCAATTATTCCATTTGAAAATTCATGACTTTGTTTAAAAATGTAACTATTTTTTAAACATAAGTTGTTTTTTTTAAAATTATTTTATTTTTACTGAAAATGTAACAATTTAAATTCTTCAACTAAAACTTTAACTATTGCATTTTTATTTGAAAATTCGTCTTTTTTAGTACAAATTAATCTTCTTGTTTGAAAATTCGTCAGTTTGTCTACAAATTAATTTTTTAACTGAATATTTAAATATTCAGTTTTCAGTTGAAAATTCATCTTTTTACTTAAAAATCAAACCATTAAACCTCTTATTGATTAGAAAAATTATTTTTTTGTTTGAATATTTATCTTTTTGTTTGAAGATTCGTTTATTTGGTTGAAAATTCAAGTAATTCAGTAAAATATTTATAATTTTACTTGAAAATTTGTCTTTTTGGCTGAAAATAAAACAACTTGGTTGAAAGTTAAACTTTCTTGATAAAACTTGTTCGTGTATTTCGTTGAAAATTCGTTTCTTAAAAAGGAATAATCTTTTTTGTTTAAAATGCCAATATTTTAGTTAAAGATTCAGCATTTTATTTAAAATTTCATCAATTTGGTTGAAATTTAATTTTCTAACCGGGAAATTTAACGATTTCATTTTTGGTTAAAAATTTAGCTCATCTATTTGGTTGAAAATTTGTCTTTTTTTAATTGAAAATTCTACCATTTCGTTGAAAATTCATGTATTTTGTTGTAAATCCGTATTTTTTAGTGGAAAATGAATAGTCTTGTTTGAAAATTCCTTTTTTTTTAATTTAAGTATTTCAACTAAATATTCATCATCTTAGTTGAAAATGTATCTTTTTGTTTGAAAATAAAAATACTTGGTTGAAAGTTAAACAATTTCGTCAGAAATTCATATTTATGATCTGAAATTTATCCATTAGGTTTGCTATTTCTTTGGTAGAAATTTAATTTTTTTTTACTGAAAATTTAACAATTATATTTTTGGTTGTCAAGTGATCTGTTTTAGTTCAAAATTCAACTATTTGGTTATGAATTCATTTATTTTGTTGGAAAATCGTCTTTCAGGGTATAAAAATTAATCTTTTTGGTTCAAAATTCTACTATTTGGTTAAAAATTCATCTATCTTGTTGAAAATGGAATATTTTTACTTGAAAAGTTAGGAATTTGAAGTGTTTTAAATTGAATTTTATATAGTATCTACATTTATTTTACCTATCTGTGCACTGAATATTAAGTATAAGAAGGTAAAATAAAAAAATAATAAAGTTTGTTTAAATTATTATTTAAATTCCCGGACTTTGGCCACAAAATATTTAATTAATTTATGGTGCTAATATATTTAAGAATATCTTGTAATATAATTTCTCAAAGCTTTCTAAATTAAACATAATAATTGATTTCCTAGAAACTGAAAAAAAATTATAATAAACTCGCTAAACTGTATATATATTTCGAGCGCATTATTTAAAAAATTGCAAAATATTTGAATTTTTAAAATTATAAAAAAATTATATCTGGAAAACCTAAAATTGTCAGGGAATTTTTTCCAGGATTTGAGTAGGCACCCTGATATATTAAATGAAGCATTATTTTTTTATTACATTTTTTTAGAAAGACAAGTAATTATCTATATTTCTTATTTTACAGAATATAGATGTTCCAAGATTATAATTTGACTTAGAAAAAATCAGAGAACTAATGTGAAGAATACTGTGGCATACATAATTTGGTGCATCAGTTATGTTAAGTTTATGAGCTTAATTTATTTATTTTAAACATTGTTATTTCTAATTTTTGTTACAAATTATGGAGTCTAAGACAAATAAAGGTATTTTTGTAATTCTTACACTACCGGCGTTTATTTGTGTTGGGAGCTATTAAAGATGATTTTATTAATATATTCGCCAGAAAGTGCGCATGATTTAAGAAATCAGTGCTAGTCCCTTTTGCTCTATTTAAAATTGAGGTAATATCCACAATATTATAAATCTTACATAACTTATTATAAAGATTAATTTTAATTTTAATATTTTCTTTTCCGGGAAAATTATTTTACAATTTAGAACTGTGAGTAAATTAATCAATTGTGTCTTCAAAGTTATTTAAAAAATAAAATAAAAATTCATTTTATTATCAAATGGATAATTTACAAAAATTTCATGTCCCATGATATAATCCCATTTAAAGTAAGTTAGATTTTAACTTTTTTTAAATGGTAAATTAAATTGTTAACATATCAATAATAAAATCATTAAGTTTATGAAGCACAATTCTTCAACTTTTTACTTTAAAAAATGTTCCGTTTCAGGTCTTCATTTTTAGACGTACATTTTCAATTTAAAGAATTTAAAACTTCTTTTTTAAAGACTTAACTAAAAATTAAAAGCGTGTGAAAGTTAAAAATTTGAAGAAAAAAACGGATTTAAGCTGATCAACTGTAAATATAAATTAATTACTGATCTTTAAAATTGAACAATAAATATTATTTTACAAGGCGATTCTGAATCTATTCTAAATTAAACAATGCACAGATTCTAACATAAAAAATGGAATGGTTTCTAAATAAAATTAATTAATATTTAAATTAATAGATTCTCACTTAAATGTTTTTATTCAATTTCAAGTTATACTCAGGTATTTTCCAGTCAAAGTATTCCATTTTTTAATTCGTACAATTTGTAATGTTTTAATTTTAAAAATTAGCAATTATTAATCAAATATTCAAGGATAAACAAATTTTATACTGAAACTAAAAATAATGAGATTTCAATTTAAAAAAGCTTCAGTATCAATACAAAATATTGAAATCGTTAATTTTTCAATTTAAATAATTAAACATTCAAAAATTTTAGTTTAAGACCATGTAATATTTATCCTATGTCTATAATTTACCGACATTTTCTTCGCAAAAACATACGTCAACACGAATTAAGTTTTCGAGGTGAAAATTAAATAAATAAGGAACGTTTATATTTTTTCTAAATTTTTGGAACTACAAAAACAATGTTAAAAATATTTTTAATTAAAAAGTTTAAAAATTGAACAGTTCACATTTTTTGTTTAAGAAATATAAATCAATGTTATTAATTTGAATGGTCTAAATTGAAAAATGAATCAATAAATTGGTAAGTGTTCAAAATAAAAAAGAATTTAAACCAATTTTAGGTTAGAAACATAATTTGACCAATTAAAAATTCTCATTTCACAAATGCAATACTTTAACTTACAAATTTAAAATGTTGAAAAAAAATAAAATTGTAACTTTCGAAATTTAAATTTGGCACTCTGACATTTTAACGAATTGTTGCGAAAATGATATTGGTAAGGTAGGAATTAGGTAAGTATTACATGGCCTTACCGGAATTTAATTTCAAAATGTCTAAAACTTATGTTTTATATAATTATTGAGCGTTTTAAGTACAAATGTCTGAATTAAACATTTGTTTGGTTTCTTTTTAAAAACTATCTACTTCCAAAGTTTTCCAATTGGAATATTTTAATTCGGAGTTTTGATCACTTCAAAAGTTCCAATGAAGAAATTTTTAGCTTTGACAGTTCGAATTTTTAAATTTTAATGACCGTGAAAAATGTTTGCACACCGAAAAATGATTCGGAATTTTTCTCTCATTTAAAACTGTCATCCATAGACTTTTATTCATAAAATTGTTTCTATAAACCAAACATATTAATAATTTTTTTAATTTGAAATTTCGCGCGTTTCAACGACTGAGATTCAAAGTATCCAGACTAGGCAAGATAACCTGACAAATTCAATATAATGAAAAGATTTCCTCTTTTTCCATTATTTTTATCTCTGAATTTTTAATCATTGTATTCAAATTTGAGTGCAACTCTATTTTGTTCACGAATTATTCATAATTTTCCTTTATTAATAGAATTTTTGAAGCAGAATTGCAAGTCCAATCTTGATCATAGTTAATGTTGGCAGCAGTACTTACTACTTACAGCCTCGAAGCTCGTAGAAATCAGTTAGAAATTTCAAACGTTGGACTGAGTCGTAACAATCAAAGTGTCGTTCCCTATTTTCGCAAATTTCTTACAAGTTTTTGTAGTGAAATAGTGATTTTAAGTGGCTAAGTTGTTGAAAATGAGTGAGGAAACTATGCTTTTCACACCCGTGCTAGAGTGCGATGATTTATTGTGCTTAGAATGCAGAATAACTAGTTTGGACGTTACAGATGAAATCAAACTAACTCTTTTCCATTGTCAAATCTTCATTTGCAGGTATTTTCATTATTTAGATTTTCCCAATTATTTATCGATTTAATATTTTGCGTAGTTATTTCACTGTTTTCATCCGACCCTTCCAATTTCCAAATAAATTATGAATTATTTTTAACTCTGTAAAATTGGAAGTCTAATTCGGATTCAAATTTATAACCTCGAATTGCGAATTTTTCGAAGTTTACAATCAATTTAATTTTCAATAAATTTTTCAACATTTAATGTTAAATGTTATAGTAAACTTATTTTGTGGTTTAGAATTTTGCTGATTCTGTTTGTAAGAACTTATTCAATCGATTTAAATATTTCTAGAAATGATATTACATTTTACATAAAATTATGCAAGTTGTAACAGGTTTCATTTGATATTCTTCGAAACTTCACATGCATTTTAAACTGAAAATTTTTCTGTTTAGAAAGCTTTTCATTTTAAATGTTTTATTCATAATATTTTGTTTTATTTAAATTTAATTCATTTTTAATCTTAATATTTCTCTCAAAAATAAGCTTATCGCGAAAATCTCGAAAGCATTGTTGTCGCGAGTTTCAGTTCAAGGACTGACAAAGAAGAGTAGAGTTTTCAACAAAATAGTTAAATTGTAAACCGAACTGACGAGTCTTTGATGAATAAAGATTGAATTTTCAACAAAAAGTGTAATAGTTGATAATTTCGAAAAAAATGTTTTAATTTTCATTAAAAAATGGTCAAATTAAACCAAAAAATACGAATTTTCAACAAAACTGTTGAATTTTCAACCAATAAAGAGTTCTTAATCGATAAAGAGAAACAAATTTGATCCAAAATATTTAGTTTTTTAGTCATAAAGACGAATTTTTTAGAAAAAAGTTGAATTTATATCCGAAAAATAAGAAATACAATTTTTTTCACGAAATAGTTGAATTTTTAACCCGGAAGATGAATTTTCTATAGAAAAAAAACAACATTTCAATGAAATATATATTAATTTTGAACAATAAAAAATATAAATCTTCAACAGAAAGTGGAATAGTTTAATTTTTAACCAAGCAGTTGAATCTTCAACCAAAAAGATAAAATTTCCACTAAAAAAATCGACGAAAAAAGAAATAGTTGAAGTTTTAGTTAAATGCTTAATTTTTAATAGAAAAATAATTGTCAACCAAAGCAATGCAATTTTAAACAAAAAGATTAATTTTCTACCAAAAAATAATAATTTTTAACCGAAGAAATCAAGTTTTAAACAAAAATATTAATTTTCTGCGAAAAAATTTTTTTTTTAACGATATAATTGAATTTGCTTCCAAATATTTTAATTTTTAATAGAATTTTCAACCTATTAGTTTAGTTTGCAACCCCCGAAAAAAATCCTGGCTACGACGCAGAAAGATACCAAGGTATTTCAAAAGATTTTGAAATATTTTAAAGTACTTTGAAAGATTCGAAGGAATTTTCTAATTATTTCAATAACTTGAAGGCATTTGAAATATGTTAGACTATTTTAAAAGATAGCAAAGCAATTTCAACGTATAAATTTGTAGGGTATTCCAAGAATTTTAATTAGTTTAAGGGATTAAAAAAAAAGGGTTTTTAAAGAATTTCCTAGAATTTCAGAAGAAATTGAACAATGTTATAGGGTCTATCAGGATTTATGCCATTTTTAAAGATTCCAGGTAATTCAAAAATGTCTGTTAATGATTTCAATGATTACGAGATTTCAAAAGCTCTCAAGGGATTTGAATAAATTTTCCAGGATTTCATGAAATATCAGATTTTCTGTAATTTCGCGAGATTTCATAATATTTTAGTGGATTTATAAGAATTTATTCAAAAAATTAAGGAATTTGTATAGGTTTTGAAAGATTGTAAAATATTTCAAGGTATTTTCAAAGATTTGAAAAAGTTTAGGGTATTTTAAGATTGTATGGAGCTTTTTAATGCTTTTAAGAATTTCCTTTTTAATAGATAAAATGATAAAAATTTTAAGCGATTAGAACATTTTTTACAGGATTTGACATATCTCAGGATATTTTTAATAGATTTCAGTAATTTTTAATGATTCCAACAAAATTTAAAAATTTAGTTTTTCTTAAATTCCGACTAATTTTCAAGAGAATTAAAAATATAAAGGAATTTTAACCGATTTTAAAGGGTTCGAAATAGTTTATGGTATTTTGTAAGATTCCTAAGAAACTGCCATTTATTTCGGTAATTTAATATGATTTTGAAGGATTTGAAATATTTTAGAATATTTTGAAAGACCTGATTAAATTATCCCGAATTCTTCAAAATTGTTTTGAATTCTTTATCATTTTCTTGACTTTTTTAATTCACTTCAACTCGTCTCAATTCACTCAATTCTACTTAATTCAATGGATTGTTTCGAAATTTGTTTTCGTTTTTGTTTAATTAATCCTGAAATTGTTCAAGCTCACCTTTAATTATTATTAATGTCATTTTTAATTTTTAATTGTTTTAAATTCACTTAGTTTTTTTTTTAATTAAGCATGAATTTTTATGAGTTTCATCGAGTTCTTCTGGTTTTCCATGAATTCAGCTTAATTCACTCCAATTTGACTGATATTAATGGAATTAAAAAAAAAACTAGAAAATCTTTGGAAAGTCCTTGACATTTTTTAAAGTTCTTTAAAATTCCTTAAAATCTTTTGAAATATCCTAAAATTCATCTCTTTTGTTGAAAATTTGATATTTTTTGGTTAAAACTTCCACTGTTTGGTTGATAATTAATTTTTATTCGATATAACTATTCTGCTTGATAATTCATATTTTTCGGTTTAATGAAAATGTTTTTCATAATAATTAAAATCTTATTTGTTTGAAATATCTGCTATTGCATTACTCGTTGAATTTAAAATAATTTAAATTGAAATTAAATTTTTAAACTGAAAATTGAACAATTCTAGTGCAAAATTCATAATTTGAGTTGGAAAATCATCTTTTCGGTTAAAATTTTAAGTCTGGCTGAAAGCACGTTCTTTTTTGGTTGGAAATTGTTTTCTTTCGATTAAAAAATGCAAATGTTTGGTTTAAAATTAAATTTTAGCTGAAAATTCATCTCTTCAGTTGAATATTAAACTATTTAGTGAAAATCCGTCTTTTTGGTAGAAAATTAATATTTGCGGGTTAAAAATTCAACTGGTTTGTTTTAAAAACTCGTATTCTTGTTTGAAAATTTGGGTTTTTTTAATTAAAAATTGAACTAATTTGTTAATTTTTTGCCCGATTTATCATCTGAGTTGAAAAGTCATCTTTTTAATTAAAAGTTGTATTATTTTATTATAAGTTCCTTTTTTTTTGTTGAAAATTTAACTTTTTCATTTTTGGTAGAAAATGTATCTTTATTATTTGAAAATGCAACTATTTGTTTAGAATATCATGTCTTTTTTTGAAAATTCGAATTTTTTGTATAAAATTAATCTTTTTTATTGAAAATTCGTCTGTTTGTTTAATAATTTGTCTCTGTAGATTAAAAATTCAACTATTTGGCTAAATAATTTCTATTTTGTTAAAAATTTATTATTTTGTTGAAAAAATCGTTATTTTTTCATGTGGCTGTAATATTGTTGAGTATTCATCTTTTTGTTGAAAATTAGGCTTCTTTTTCGGTCGGATATGTAACTTTTTTGTTGAAAACTCGTCCTTTTGGATTAAAAATTAATCCTTTATGGTACAAATGTCATATTTTTTTATTAAAACAAAAAAATTAACTTGAAATTTTTTAATTAAAATTTTGGTTTTTTAATTCTGGATTATGAAAAATTCCATGTTAAAAATGTTAAAAGATTCAAAGTGTTGTCTTTGAATAATAATGGTCAATGAAAATAAAAAATTGGCCAGGGTAAAGTCAGAATTTTCAATTGAAACTTTCATTCGTCGCCTTGCTATTGTTTTTAGGCATAAGATACATTTATTAATGTTTCTTCCTTTCCCTCAACAGGAAATTTTTTTTTATTTAAATACTTTAAACTTCAATTTTTAGTTTGTAAAACATAAATAAATATCATTTCAGATATTTCCTTTCTTCTTTTCCTGAAATTATTGCTGCACCCGTTCCACAAACAGATAATTACATTTATCTAATTGCAAAGAAAGAATTTTTCAAGACGAGCGAGTTGCTGAAGTGCCTTGAGATTAAGAAATTGTGTGTAAGTTTTATATTTGCAATAAACTTTATTAACCATTCTTTTTTTATTTCCTCATTTGGTTCTTAAATGATAAATGTATTTAATGAAATTCATATAAAATTTAAGGATTATTTAATTTCCATCTTTTACAGTATTCAGACCCTCAACCAGTTGTTTATGATGTTTACAAAGAGTGTGTCAGATACACTATGCTGTTCAAATTAGCACCTTCATGGAACAAATTTGGCATGTATCTCTGCCAAGGAAAAGATTTCATAATTGGTCATGAGTATCTCAATGCAGTCAAATTTGACGTCAACATTAAAAGTAATCAATCAAAATGTGTATTAATTTATTAATTTTGTAACTTCAGGGTTGCTATAGGTCAGGGGAATTCCAAAAAGTCAGGGAATTTTAAACTATCGAGTTAGAGAATTTTCGATTAACTGAAGTTGAAGTTAATTGAATCATTTTGTTGAAAATTCAGTAATTTTGTTAAAAAGTAATACTTTTTTATTGACAATTTTTGTTGAAATTTTTTAAAAAAATAAGTTTGCGTATTTTTCGTTTAATAATCACAATTGTTTGGTAAAAATTAATCCGTTTTAGTTGAATATGCAAATGTTTAGTAGAAAACCCGTATTTTTAGTTGAAAAATTTATTTATTTTGTTAGAAATTTGCATTTTTTTGTTTTAAAAATCACAACTGTTTGGTTGTAAATTAATATTTTTTAATCGAAGATTTAAATATTTTGTTGAAAATTCAACTTACTTAGTTGAAAATGGAACTATTTGTTAAAAATTGGTTTTTTTGGTTAATGATTCGTCATTATCGTATAAAAACCTTTCTCGTTATTCAAAATTATAATTTATTTCAATTTATATAAAAATTTAATTATTTTTTTAACTGAAAATTTAACCATTCTACTTTTAGTTAAAAATCTTTTTTATATGAAAATTCAACTATTCTGTTGAAAATTCGTATTTTTTGATAAAAAAGTATAACCACTTTAGTTGACACACCATCATTTTTGGTACAAATTCATAAATTTGGTTAAAAATTGAACTATTTTGTTCAAAATTCTTCTTTTTTTTTTGATTGAAAGTTGATCTTTTTTTAATAAAATTCAATCTTCTTGATTAAAAATTTATCTGTTTTGCCAAAAATTTAACCATTTCTTTTTAAATGTATCTTATTTGGTTGAAAATTCATTTTTTACTAAAAATTTAAGTAAATATTCTGTTTAAAGTACAAGATGTATTTCTTTGGTTAAATAATAGTTTTTTTTTTATTGAAAATTTATTTTTCTATTTGGATTTTCAACTTTTCTATTTTTGGTTGAAAATTGAACTTTTGTGGTAAAAAATTCACCTTTTAGATTCAAAACTCAACTGTTTAGTTAAAAAAGAATTTTCTTCGATTGAGTAATTATCATTTTACATAAAAATTAATTCCCTTGGTTTAATATTTACGTTTTTTCATGAAAATTAATTTTTTTAATTGAAAAATAATCTCATGAGTTGAAACATCATCATTTTTTAAAAATTCATTTCTTTTATTAGAAAATAAAACTGTTTTGTGGAAAATTCGTTTTTTTTGGTTTTGAAAATCCATCTTTTTAGTTGAAACTATTTTTCCTATGTTTAAAATTTAACTTTTTTATTGAAAATATGTTGTTGTTAAAAATTATTTTTTAGCTGTAAAAGGAACCATTTCAAGTTGGTTTGAAAACTGATATTCTTCATTAGAAATTCATCTGTCGAGTTGAAAATATATCTATTTCGTTAATAATTAATTTTATTTACTTGAAAATTAATTCTTCAACTGGTAATTTAATTATTCTATTTTAAGTTGAAATTGATCTGTTTTAGATAAAAATTTAACTATTCTGTTAAAAAAATCGCCTCTTGGGCAGAAAAGTAACCTCATTCGTTGAAATGAACTGATTATGGTTAAAAATTCATTTCTTCTGGTTTAAAATGTAACTATTTTGTTGAAAATTTATGCATTCCGTTAAAAATTTGTCTTTTTGTTAAAAAATTATTCTTTTGGTATGAAAAATTAACTACATACTTAATTAAAAAATCCCTTTTTTTGTAGAAAATTTAACTATTTTATTTTTTGTCAGAAATTCGTTTCTTTGGTTGAATGCTAGTTTTTTTAGTTGACAATTTAGTTCTCTAATTTAAACTTTAACTATTCTATTTTTGGTTGAAAATTAATTTCCTTTGGTCGAATATTCATAATTTTAGATAAAAAATAATGTCTTAGATTGAATATTTAACTATTTTTTTATTTTAAATTTAATTTTTTAAACTGTACATGTAACTATTCTTTTTTTTTTGAAAGTTACCTTTGTTAGGTAAACATTCATTTATTTGATTAAAAATTGGTAATTTTTAGTTTAATTCAACTGTTTTTGATTGCGAATTAAAATATTTATTGGTGGAAATAGAAACTATTACACTTTTCGTTAAAAATTAATTTTTTGTATCTTAAACTCATAATTTTGGTTAAAATTTAACTATCTTATTGAAAAATCCTTATTTGCTCGTTGAAAATTAATTTTTTAAACTGAAAAATGAATTCTTTCATTTCTGGCTATAAATGATAAAATTTGGTATAACTGTTGTCACTAAAAATGTATGAAATATTTTTTGCTTGCATTACATTATTAGTATAAGTAAAAATAAGTAGTATAAACATTTTTTACATCTAAAAGAAAAATTTTAAATGATCACGGGAAATGAAAAATTGGTTAGGGAAAAGTTAGAAAAAGTGAGGGATTTTTGAAATTGGGATTTTGTAGCAATCCTGAACTTACGAGGATTTATTTAATAAGTTATTTTCTTATGGATTCCTTTTATAATATAATTTGTGAATTGTAGATATGGAGAATAATTTTATGCAGTAAAACTTGCAGAACTGTTGAAAGCTTTTCTATAAAAAGAAGAAAATATAATGAATTTTTCCATTTTTCAGAACCGGGCATGATCATCAAATTCAAATCCACAAAACTGAAAGTCAATCCTTTGAAAGTGGAAGAGCTTGGTTTATCATCATCGCTTTTGGCAGAATTTAAAGAAAATCCTGATGGTGTAATTCATCTTGGACAACATTGGGCTAACGTTTTACCTAGGTAAAAATCCTTTTAAATACAGCCTTAAATTCTTTAAAAATTATTTCGTACAAAATATTTTATTTATTTTCAGCTTGGTAAAAGCGAGGATTTTGAAAGTTTCAAAACAAATTCCTAAGACGTGCTGTTTTGGAAATTACCAGACGCTTCGTAGGCACTGGCAAAAAATGGTGTGCCCCATAATTTAATTATCATACAATAGTTTTTTTTTTTTTTAATTCACGTATTAATTCAAAATATTTATTATGTCTAGTTTAAAATTCACAAAAATTATTACAGGATGCCTACTAAAAGGGAAAATATAAATTCGAGCGAGGCTCGAATCACCATCAATTTTGTCAATCAAAAATTCCACATAAGTAATTTTATTTTACTATAACATTTATTTCTAAATTTTTATAAACGTTACTGATAACAGAGAAAGTTCTTTATTGTGCATGATTTTTTGATAATGGGAAATAATTCTTTTCTTCGCAATTTACTACCACCCTGTAATTTGTTAAATTTTTAATACTTTTTAAAAAGATAAGAAAAATGAAATTATATACCGGTAAGAACAAAATTTCTGTTGCCGATAATAAGACGTCTGTGGAAATTTAAAGTAATTTATATTTTATTTTAAAATATTGATATAAAGATTAAAAGATTTTAAAATATGTCGAAACAGAAACTGGAAGATTTAAAGATAAATTTTTGTATTTTAAAGGATTTTATAAAATGATAGGAAAATTGACCAAGTATTTAAAAATATATTGAGAAGTTTTGAACAGATTCCACAATAATTTATTTTAATTATTATCAAACATTTGCAAACAATTTCAATACAAATGTAGATTTTTGAAATTTTTGAAAAAGAATGTAGAAGATTTTATAGCAAAAATGTTCAAATAAAATAAAATAAAATTATCTTGAACTAGTCTAAGATTTGTGGAAATTTTTTTTATGATTTCTTATTTTGAAAAATTGATTTTAAGAAATTGTTTAAAAGAATTTGTTTAAAACTCAAAAATTAAGAAAAAATACGAATAATTAAAAAAAATATTTAGAAGGTTTAGAAGTTTATGCATATTTTTTTAAGTTTCAGGAAAAATTCGAATAATTCAAAAAGATATTTAGTAGGTTTAGAAGTTTTTGAAAGATTATAAAATATTTTTAATAGATTTAAATGAAAAACAAATTGTCATTAAGATTTCTGGGAAAATTATAAATGACTTTCTATTATCAAAAATTAATGTTTAAGGAAAATTTCAAAGAATTTCAAAAGATTCCAAAAAATGTCGAAAAGAAAATTTAAACGATATTTGAAAATTCTTCTCTTGGTATAAATTTAAACCTTTTTGATAAATGTTAAATTTTTAATTAATAATTAATCTTTTTTTTTAAGAATTCAAATATTTTGTTGAAAATCAATTTTTTCTGGTTGAATTCAATTTAAACTTAGCAATTTATTTTTCTCTGTTTCACAATCATCTCTTTGGTTGGAAATCCATTTTTTGGCTGATAATGGATATTTTTAAGTTGAAAATTTATGTTCTTGGTTTAAATTTCATCTCTTTGCTAGAAAATTCAACTCCATATTTAATTAACATTTTGTTTTTCTATATTAATATTTTGGGATTGAAAACTTTTTCTATTGATCTAAATTTAAACAATTTTGATTGAAAATGTAAGTTTTATTTGAAAAAAAAATTTTTTGTTTAAGGATTAAATTCTTTTGTTGAAAAATAGTTTTTTTCCATTGTATTCAACTTTAATTTTTTTAATTCTCTTCTATTTATTGGATAATCATCTCTTTGATTTAAAATTGAACTACTTTGTTGAAAATCCATTTCTTGGTTGAAAATCAATTTTATTAACTTTCTTTGTTAATTTGGTTAAATATTCGTCTTTTTCGATCGAAAATGAATGTTCTTGTTTGAAAATTAATTTCTTTGATAGAAAATTCAACCACGTGCTTAGTTAAAATTTTTCTTTCGTTTTTCAAAATTCATATTTTCGGACTGAAAATTAAACCGTAAGATGAAAAATTCAACTATGCTATTGAAATTTTTTTTTTAATGAATTAAACTTTTTTTTGTATCAAATTAAAAAAATTAGTTGAAATATCGACTATTACATTTTTCTTCGAAATTTCATATTTTTGGGTTAAAAAAACAAATACTTGGTTTCAAGTTGAATTATTGTGTCAAAAAATCATGTTTGTTGTTGAGAATTCATCATTTTAATTGAAAAGTCATCTATTTACTTACAAATTTAAATATTTCGTTGAAAATTCGTCTTTTTGGTAGAAAATTAATCTTTCTAACAGGAAATTCATATATCTGGTTAAAAATTCACCTATTTTGTTTGCAATAAACTTTTTTGTTAAAAATTAATATTTTATGATAGAAACTTAAGCTCTCTTGTAGACAAATTTGTCTCTTTTCGTAAAATTGTGATAGTTTTTCTTCGAAAATGCAGCTGATTAAAACAATCTTTTTTGGTAGAGGATTCAACTATTTTGTCAAAAATTCGTCTTTTTCAAAAATAATGAAAAATTTGCATTTTTTTTAAATTGTGAAAAATTTGGAGTTTTGGAGATTTTGAATAAAAATTTAGAAGCGTTTCAATGGGTTTTAAAAGATTAGAAGAGATATAATATTTACAAACAGGCAAAAACGGAAAATAATCGGGATTATCGTGGGCGAAAATTAGTAGACACCCTGTTATTAGCAGGGAAAAAAGGAGCAATCATGCATATATAATTTGGAATCTGACTAATTCCAAAACCATGAGCATTTTTTATGATTCCTTTTTAATAAAAAAGTTTTTTTTCAGTATGGTTACATATTGCCCGAGAGAAGCGAAGGAATTCTCTACTACGAAGTCCGCTTCACAGCTTTTCCAGAGCAAATTTTTGTCTATCCTGATATCTGTTTGCAATCCGAGTATCCTAAAATGGTTCCTTGCAAAAATCAGGGCTTCATCTGCATTCAATTCGTCGAAAGCTTGAGGGATCAAGTTAGCGCTATCTGCGGAAAATCACTTTCTTTCGTCAAATTGAATCCAAAAGAGACAAAAGCAACTCCGAATCCCGGATTTCGTCCTGCAAAAGAAGTATTTAAATTTTTCATTCTAAAATAACTATTCAATCTTAAATATCGTTCTTTATTTTCATTTTTGGGAATTTCCTAAGACTGGAAAAATCCGGGAAATGATAGTAAATTATTTTTTGAGCGGGAATATGTACATATTTTTAGAAGAAAAATCTATCCAATCACTTGAAATATTTCAAGTTTCATATAACTGTAATTATAAATTAAATAATAATATTTTAATTTAAACTATATTGAAACCTTATAAACTATCTTCAATTTTTAAATAATTTAAAATTAATAGATTAATAATTAAATGTTTTTTTAAAGTTTCATTTAATTTCAAATCCTACTCAAATATTTGTTCAACCTAAAATGTTCAATTTTTAACCCATTCAATTTTTTCATTAAAGAAAAAGAATTTTGTTATTTAGCAATATATTACTGTTCATTTAAAATGAGCAATTTCAAATAAAATATTCAAAACTATAACAATTTGAAACTGGATTTTTTGAAATAAAAAGCCTTAAATCTTTACAATTTCAGAATACCAAATTTAAAGTTTGAACGTTACGTGTAAAATGTTTATATTTTTAACATTTTATACTTGTAAGTGAAAGTTTTGAATTTTGATATCTAAATAATAATTGAACAATTATTGTTTTTAAGTGACTTAAAATTAAATATTTAAGCTTAAAAGTATTTATATATGAAAAGAATTTGAATTTCACAATTCTAATTATTTTAAAATAAAGGGAAGAAATTTTGGTATTTAATTTTTTTCAGAATTGGAAAAGAAACTTGTTTGGTTTTTACTTTTTTTTTAAGTTTGAAACTTACAAATATTAGTTTTTAATGCTTGTTCAATTCACAGAGGAACATTTTATATATTTATGATTTTTATTGAGTTTTAAAGGAGTAAATTACGGTTTTTAATATTTTTTAATTCGAAGAAGAATAATTTTAACATTCTTATTCAGTTGGAAGAAAGGAAATTTGAAAAAAGGTCAGAGTGCCACATTTAAACTTACTAATTTAAAGTGACTCAAATGTTTAAACTTAAAAGTATTTATGTATAAAAAAGAATTTGATTTTCACCATTCTAATTATTTTAAAAGAAAGGAAAGAAATGTTGGTATTCAATTTTTTCCGAGTTGGAAAAGAAACTTCTTTGGGTTTTCCTTTTTTATTGATTTTGTAACATACAAATTTTAGTTTTTAATTTTTGTTGAATTCGCAGAAGACCTTTTTATATTTTTAAGATTTTTATTGAGTTGGAAAGTAGTAAATTTTGGTTTTTAATATTTTTTGAATTGGAAGAAGATTAATTTTAACATTTTTATTGAGTTGGAAGGGAATTTGGAAGAGGCCATTTTTTCTTTTTAAAATTTTTATCGAGTTTAAGGGAATATTTTTTTATTTTTCTTCTGAAATGGATCGGGGAAATTTTCTCTGTTTAAAATTTTTATTGTGTTGAAAGGAAGGAAACTTTGGGTTTCAAGTTTTTCTAAAATGGATGAAGCATTTCTTTTATTTTTAACATTTTTATTGAGTTGTGATAGATATCATTTTGGTTATTAATTGTTTTTCTGAATTGGAAGATGCCATTTTTCGTTCAATGTTTTTCTCGGACTTAAACAATTTAAAATTAAATGCCATTAAACGACAAAATACATTTTTTAAAACTTTTATCAGTTAAAGAGTTCAAAGATTTCTGGTTGAAAAAATATAAATCTACGCTATCAGTTTCAGTGTTCCACCATGAAACTAATCTTAAAAACTAATCTTAAAAATAAAAAACACCCTATGAATGATATTTTATTACTTTAAAAATTCGTGTTTAAAAAAATAAAATAGTTTTCTTTTCAGATCAAAATCGAGAAAACCAATTCTCAGATTCTTCGAATGCCATCGATTTATGGAACCGTTTGCTCAAAACCGAACTTCACAAATGGCAACAGCGATCCAAAACTGAAGCAGCAAACGGTAATTATTTTTTTCTTATTTAACTAAAGAGGAATTTTTGGCTTATAATTTTTCCTAAACTGAAAGAGAGAAGTTTGGTTATTTTTTGGATTTTAATAGAGTTGGAAAGGACGACATTTTCGTTACTTTTTCTGAAATTGGAAAGGGTAATTTTTTAAGAAGATTTTTATTCAGTTGGAAGAGAGGAAATTTGGAAGGGAAAAATTTTGGTTATCAATTGTTTTTCTGAATTAGAAGAGGACATTGAAAAAGTGAAATTTTCTGTTTTACAAGTTTATTGAGATGGAAAGAAGGAAATATTGGTTTTCAATTTTTTTAATTGGATGAGAGAAAATTCGTTGTTTTGAAACATTTTTACAGGGTTGGGAAGGACGAAATTTTTTTCTTTTGTGAATTGGAAGGAGGTAGCTTCTTATTTTTAAGATTTTTATCAAGTTGGAAGGGGGTATATTTTTTAAAAAAATTTTTCTGAATTGGAAGTGGGTAATTTTTTTATTTTCAATATTTATATTCTTAATTTATCGAGTTGGAAGGGAGGAAATTTTTGTTATTAATTGTTTTTATGAATTGGAAGACACAATTTTTTCTTTTTAATATTTTTGCAGGGTGGGGGCAATTTTGGTATATTTAACATTGAACATTGAATGCTTTAATTTGCAGTTAAATTTTGATGGCTTCAAAGAATTTCAGTTTTAAGAGTTCGAAATTTAAAAATTCAAAAACCGTAAAATATTTTTCGAACCGGGAGAAAACCGGGAATTTTCTTCTTTAATTAAACGACTACGCTGTGAATGGTATTTTATTTCTTACAAAATTTGTAAAAAAAATATAATATTTTTTTCTTTTTAGATCAAAATCGAGAAAACCAATTCTCAGATACCTCAAATGCCGTCAAGTTACGGAATAGTCTGGCCAAAACCGAAAATCACAAATGGAAACAACGATTCAAAACTGAAGCAGCAAACGGTAAATATTATTTTCGGATATAAGTAGATTTTTACCAAACAAATAAAATGAAACCTGCGCTGAATTTTATCTACATTCATAATTACAAAATTTTAATATTAAATTTTCAGCTCAATTTCCCAAGAGTAAAAATCGAGCCTCCTTCGCCTCCTCAAAATTCGAATTCGGTCAAGCCATCCCAAAACGGGAGCCTTGTTTCAAAATTAAAAAGTCCCGAGTTTTCAAGATCTTTGTTTTCTCAAATATCTCAGTCGACTCCTCTCAGAAGAAAATTGATTATTGATCCGAAAGTCGAAAATGACAAAGGTAGCATAAAGAGTGAAACTTTCAAGACTTTTATGAATTTGATCAAATCAAACGAAAATCCAATTACGAAGGAAAAAGAGAAAAAAAGGTCATTTGTCGACACATTACGTCAGGGAAAACCTGAATTACGTTTGCCAAAAGTCTCACCTCCGCTGAAACGAATTCGAATTTTCGAATCAAATCCAACTGAGACTATCACAAAATATTTTAAACAGCAGAAATCAAGTTCTGTTCGGCCCGCAGTAACTCAGGTAAACATTAATCTTAATTTTTGACCAGGAATTTTACAAAGTTTTAAAAGAAAAATCTATCCAAATACTTGGAACATGAAAATTTTCATATATGATATAATGCAATTTAAAATAAGTTTTATTTAAAATGTTGTTTTTGAGTTAATTTACTGACACAGGAGAAGACTTAAATAATTAAAATTTTAAAAAATTGAATCTGAAAATTTTTGATAAAAAGCGATTTGTGTTGATCAACTGTAAATATAAATTAATTATTGATATTTTAAATTGAGCTGCATTTTAAGTTTTTAAAATTAAACAAAAATTGATTTTACAAGATGCAAAATGATAAATCCTTAACCATACAAAATAACTTTTTAATAAGAAGTTCAAATTTCAATTAATTAGTTGAGTTTTCATCCTAGAAAAACGGATTTTTAAGAAAATAGTTGAATCCTCAACCAAAAAAGATCAATATTAATTCAAAAATTTCATTATTAACATAAAAAGATTAAATT
>NC_046662.1:71848388-71867480 GCF_010883055.1 Belonocnema kinseyi | reverse complement strand
ACAAATTTAATACCAAAACTGATGCATTTTGAAACCATAAAAATTAATTTTAAACCACATAATTGTATTTTCAACCAAAACATCAATTCTGAACCAAAAGTTGAATAATTAAATTTTCATCCAAAGAAAAAATAAGTTTCAACCAACCAGATTAATATTTCATTAAAAAAGATCAATTTCCTAAAAAAAAAAACTGGATTACGTAAATTTTCCATTCAGAAAGCTAATTTTCAACCAAATATTTAAACCACATATTTGAATTTTCAACTAAAAAAATAGCAATTTTCAACCGAAAATGGAACAATGCAATTTTCAGTTAAAAACATTAATTTCCTAGGCATAATAAAATAAATTTTCAACAAAAAAAGTAGAATATTCAATCGAGAAACATCAATGTCCTTCCAGAAATGGAATATTTAAATTTCCACTTAAAAAAAAAATTAATTCACATCCTAGAATACACCGTCATTTGAACAAAATAAATGAATTTCTAACCAAATTATTTAATATTCAACTAAAAAATATCAATTTTCTGCAAACAGTGGCATTTTTAAATTTACGGTAACTAACCAAATTAATTTTTATCAGAAAAAAAACGATATTTCAACAAATTAGTTAAATTTTCAACCAAATTGATTAATTTTCAACCAAGAAGATTATTCTGTACCAAAAAAGATGAATTTTCAACAAAATACATTAATCTTAATATATAGTTGAATTTTTAACTAAAAAATATGAATTTTCAACCAAAAATATCATAAGTAAAGTTTCAGTTCATAAGATTAATTTTTAACAACTTAATTAAATTTCTATCAAAGCCGATGTTATATTTAGCCAAAAAGATGAATTTTCAACTACATAGTTGAATTTTCATCCAAAAAGTATCAATTTTCAACCAAAAATAGAATAGTTAAATTTTTATTTCAAAAAATTAATTTAGACCCTAGAATAAAACCTATTTTCAACCAAATAGCTATTCAACTAAAAAAGATAAATTTTATACAGAAAACGAAAAAAAAAAACAAATTTTCAAAAAAGGCATGAATTTTCAACCCATTAGTTAAAAGAATATACATTTTCAAAATAAAAAGATGAATTTTCAACCACCTGATTGAATTTTTATCTAAAAAACACAATTTTCAGTCGAAAATGGAATATTCAAGTTTTCACTTTAAAAAATTAATGACCACCACAGAATAGAATTAATTTTCAACAAATTAATGAATTTCCAATCAAATACTTTAATTTTAAACTAAAAAATTGATTCCCAATTAAAAATGTAATAGTTCATATTAAACTAAAAAGATGAATTTTCAACTAAAATGATGGATCTTCCACCAGAAAAATAAATTATTACCACCAATAAAGCTGAATTTTCAAGTACGACTGAAAAATAATATTTCCGTCACTGTTTATCAAATTCTCTTATCTAAACGATTAAAAATTCTTAATCATGAAAAATAAATTAAAATAAGTACATTTATTTCATTACCATTTGTTTTTATTAGTTATTTTATTATTTATTTATTATTGAAACAATTTTTTATTTGTTGAAATTTGGGAATCTTATAATTCAGAAATTTTCTTTTTAGGGTTTGAACGTTTTAATTTTAATTGCTTCATTAAAAAAATACAATTTTTAATTTGGATGTGAAATAGAATGTTGATGTGCAAATATCAATTAAACAATTTTTAATTAATAAAACATAATTAATTATGAATAATAAGATAATTTAACTTATATTTTAAAAAATGTTTCATTAATGAAATTATAATCAGTCATTTTTTAATGTTTCTAACATAAAACTTCTGTATATGATATAATCAGGGAGAAACTCTCTGATATAATTTCGAAAATTCATAAATTTATTTATTGATTCTATAATTTAGAGCATTGCAAATTTATAAATTTATACATACATTTAAATTATTGAGCATTTAAATTCAAAATTTCTGAACTAAAAGTTTTTTAAGCTTCAGTATAAAGGTTTAAAATTCAAGAGTTTTACTTTGAGTACTTCAATTTTCAGTTCAGTTTTGATTACTTCAAATGAACAAATTTTCAGTTTTAGGATTTAGATTTTTTTATTTCAATATCCATGAAAAATTCTTTTGAACTGGCAAATAACTGGGAAATGGCAATTATTTTCCTCGATTAAAACGGCCAACCCAATAATAAAGTTAATACGAAAGTGGTAAAATGAAAATATTGAATTTATAAATGAAAAATTTCATTGTTTTTTATATTTTTTCAGGGTAAATTGCAGCTAAAGAATTTATTGAGAAATAAGTAAATGAATATTACTTGATATATTAGTTGAATCTCAAAAGTGTTAAGTTTGATCATTAAAATAGATTATTTCCATTTGTTAAAAATTATAGAAAATTATTCTTATTGTACATTATGTAATAAGGATTTTGATAATCAAGTATTTTAGTTTAATTAGTGAAAATTTTGTTAAAGGTACCAAATGGGACAAAATTTGGTTTTCAATATTTTTTTAATAACTTGTTATTTGTTAATAATTGTATATAAATTATATTATCTACGAAAGACATTATAAAAATGCGAAAGTGTATTAATTGTAAACTTCCCACTATTTTGATAAATTATTTAATGTTCATTTTCATTCAAATAAAGTTTATATAAAATTACGAATATAAAATTTGTTACATTTTTTCAATTTCAAGGACTGTTTTATTAAATACAAGAACTTGGATCATTTTTATAAATAATTGTACTTGGATATTTTAATTTGTATTGCAAAAAATTTGGTCAATTTCCAATCTGCTAAATAAACTATTAAAAAAATGTATTTACTTTCTAATCATTAAGCTTAGGATTAATATTATTTTTTTTCTAAGAAAATAAAATTAATCAGATATTGCAAAATTAAAATTTGGGGGTTTCGAGTAATTAAATTTGCAATAAAAAGGTTGCTACAAAATCTGAATTTCGAAACTCCTTAAATTTCGCTGACGAATTTTTCATTTTCCCTGACGTAAAATACATTGCATTACATTTCCAGTTTCAATAATTAAGTTTTTCACTAGGAAAAAGGAAATCTTCCAAAAAAGAGTTAAATTTTTAAAAAATCAATAAAGCTTCGATAAAAAAACTGAGTTCTCCAAGAAAAGTGTCATAGTTGATATTTCCAATTACTATTAGAGGAATAAAGAATTTAAACAATTTAAGATTGAATAAAAAAATAAGAATTTTCAACAAATTATTTGAATCCTCAACCAAAAAAGTCTACCAATTTTCAAACCAAAAAGGGGAAATCTCAACAAATAAGTTGAGTTTTCAAACGAGAAAAAATGTTCAGTAAATAAAGATAAAATTTCATCGATCTCTCATTATTTAACCAAGTAAATGAATTCTTATCCCACAAGACAAATTTTGTAATCAAAGATATATTTTTAACAAAATAGTAGATGAATTTTCAGCGAAATACTTCTATTTCCAACCAAACAGATGAATTTCAACCAAGAAGATCGAATTCCTATCAAAAAAGATCAATTTTCGCCAGAAAATGGAATGGTGACATTTTCAGTTAAAAAAAAAATAATTTTCATTTTAAAAAATTAATTTGGAACTAAATTTTGAATTTTTAAAAGAATTCTCAACCTCATAGTTAAATTTTCAGCCAAAAAAGTAAATTTTGAACCAAAAAGGTAAATTATTTTGATAAGATTACAGATTCAACAACAAAGACAAAGTTTCAACAAATTACAACAATTTTTAAGTATAGTTGAATTTCCAACTGAACAAGATAAATGTTCAACCGAAAAAAAAGATTACAAACCAAAAAGGTAAATTGTTTCAAGAGGATTAAATATTCAACAAAAAAGGTAAGAAGATTAATATTCTACCACAGAAGACAAAATTCAACAAAAAACTGGGATTTTTAACTAAATAGATGAATTTCCAACTGAAGAAGATAAATGTTCAATCAAACCTGGAATAGTTAAATTCTCAGTTAAAAAAACGAATTTGCAGCTAAAAAGAAATTCAATAAAATAGTGAAATTTTAAGCCATAACAAGTTTTTCCAATTAAAATGATGAATAATCAAGAAAATACAGGGTAGGTTAAACATTAAATCAAATTATTATGTTAGACGAAAAATCCTGCGACCAACGTAAAATTGACATGACGATTCGAGCAAGGACTGATTAAAAAAAAATAATAAAATCCAGTTATAAAGATATTCACAAATTTTTATTGGAATTAACCAAAATTATCCGTTTGTAGTCAATTTTGTTTTTGAAAATTATGTTATTTAAACGTAAACAATTCGTTGAAAATATAGAGAAATGATTATTTTTGAACTATTATAAAAATACCTTTTTGACTATAAATTAACAATATAGTTACTTAAAATTGTGCACGCGCAAATATAAATTGAAATTGAATTGATTAAAAAAGTAAATATGCAACAAAAAAAAAGAATCAAATTGATCATCCTGTTCATTTTCTGTTGCTCTCAGGCTTTTCTCCTAATATAACAACTTGATTAAATTTTCAAGATGTTTGCTACTCGTAAACAGCGACTAAAAAATCTTTTTAGGTTCGAAATTTAACTACTTAGTTAAAAATGGAATTACTTTGTTAAAAATTTAAAAGCTATTTTCTTAATGATCATAAAAAAATCATTTAAAAAAAAGACGAATTTTCAACAAAATATTTCAATTATAAACAAAAAATAATAACATTTAAGTAAAAAGATGAATCTTTTATCAGAAAAATTAGTTTTGAACCAAACAGTTAAATTTTCAACCATGAAGATGAATTTCCTACATAAAAGGCAAATTTTCAGCCAAATAGATGAATTTTCAAAAAAATATGTAGTGAACTTTTCAACCAAACGGATGAATTTTTAAAATACAAGATTAAATGTCTATTAAAAAAATACATTTTCGAGAAAATATGATAGTTACATTTTCAGTGTAAAAAATACTAATTTTTGACAAAAAAGATTAATTTTGTACTAAAAAGGAATAATCTTCAACAAAATATATGAATTATCAATCAAAATTTAAATTTCTGAAGGAATTTTCAACGTAAATAGTTAAATATTCAAGCAAAGAAATGAATTTTCAAACAAAAAGATAATGTAGTCACCAATAAAATTAATAGTCTACCACAAAAGACAATGTTCACCAAAAAATAGAAGTTTTCGAATATATAGTTAAATTTTCAACTGAAGAAGATAAATATTTAAAAAAATATGAATAGATAAATTTTTAGTACAGAAAAAATAATTTACGACTAAAAAATGTCAACAAAATACTTAAATTTTGAAGAAAATGAACGGCGTTTAAACTAAAATGATGAATTATCAACAACAACAAAAACAAAATTAATTTTTAACGAAGTATTTTCATTTTCAACTAAGTAGTTGCATTTTGAACCTAAAAAGATTTTTTAGTCACTGTTTGCTTTCAACTTAGTTGAAAATGTAATTACTTTGTTAAAAATTCATATTTTTATTGTTGATAATTCATCATTTTACTTCAAAGCCACTTTTTTCTTCAAAATTTAACTATTTTGTTGACTTTTTTTACAAGTCAATTTTTTTAACTGAAAAATTAACTGTTTCATGTGTAGTTAAACATTTATTTTCATCAGTTGAAAATTCAACTATTTAGTTGAAATTTTCTGTTTGTTGTTGAACATTATCATTTTTTATTAAAAATTAATTTTGAAAACTGAAAATGTAACTATAATTATTCCATTTTTTCGAAAAAGTATTTATTTTAATAGACATTCAATCTTGTGGTTTGAAAATTCATCCGTTTGATTGAAAACTCCTTTGTGGTTAAATATTTAACTACATATTTTGGGAAAATTCCTCTATTTTATTTTTAAAAAATTTTTTTAGTAGGAAATTTATCTTTAGGGTTGAAAATTAAACTATTTGGTTTCAAAATATTTTTGTTGTTGAAGATTAATCGATTTAGTTAAATGTTATTATTTTTCTAATCTGAACTATTTTGTTAAAAATTATTTTTTTATGATCATTAAAAAAAATAGCCTTAAATTTTTCAAATTTTAACATAGTGGGAAAGACTCTACAGTGTCAAGTTTTGAACTGAAATTTTTTATATTACACAGAATCAAGAGAAGAATATAGACAAATTATTAGTTTTAATTAATTGTAAAAATACCATGTTGACTGTTATTTAACAATAAAGTTACTTATACTCACGTCAAATATATAAATTGAAATACTGTTGTATGCATCTGTCTTGATTAACTCAAATGTTACAATATAGATTTTGAATTGAAGTTGATATAAACATAAAATAATGTATCATACATTTATGTAAAAAATATGTCCAGAAGCAGTGGTAAATGTAATCTTATAGAAAAGTCGAATTAAATTCAAATAGTTCGAATTTAATTCTATCTTTATGAATAGTTCATCAGCGAAATATCTTGAAAATGTATTTTTCATGTTTTTTAAATGCTAAAAAATATTAAAAGTACGCTATCGAATTATTACACACGCAGCGAGTCATATTTTGTTAATGAAAACATTAATCTGCTTATTTTAAATAAGTATTGTAAGTAAATAAAAAAAATTACGTCATTCTTATTGAATGTTACTGTAATTTTCTCGCTATAATCAATAAAAATCTGTACATCACACAGAACGTTCTCAAATGATATAGGATTTTCTGTAAAATATATAACAAAATGTTGAAAAATGAACGGAGTTATTTTCTAAAGAAAAGATCATTAGCGTGGTTCTAGTATTTAAAAAATGCGAAATCGGCGCCAAAGTTTGTCTTCCAAATTTCAGCCATCTTGAAAGATGACAACGAAACACGGTTGGTAATGTTGGAACCAGCCTTATTCCTTAAATTTATAATCGACTCTGCCATTTTGTAAAACGGACGAATTGACATAAAGGTCGCTCGTTTGTCGGAAAGCTTTATAATTCCACTCATGAGTTGTAAATAATCTTCAAATAAAAGTTTATTTCATAAAGCCTGATTATGTAAGTTGCCTGAAAAACCCTTTTTTTATATTTGAAAACGTAGATTCACATTTTTTCTCATTAATTTTTGTTTTAGGGCTCGAAGCCGCAAAGATAGTGCGGGGAAAAGCGATTCTGAAATCACGGATAAGGAAAACAAACGAGAACGAGGCAGGGATAAGGAAAGAAAGAAACGTGCTGCTTCTTCTTCCAGCAGTGGCAGCAGGTAGGAATAATTTTTAAAAATCATTTCTCAAATTATTTGTCTTTAGCGTAACCAACTTTAGCGGCTCCAAAATGTCGAAAATATGTAGCAAAAACGGAATTGGTGGGTTTTTCAAAAAATTTCTTGGTGTAAATAGCAATTTTTAATTAAAATCTTGGCCCATTCTGTTATGCTGGATGCTCTGGATTGAAATTCGTTATTAAAATTGTCGACGGTGTATGATTAACATAACCTCAAAATACTCTGTTTGTTTGAAGGTGAAACAAGGAATTGTATAAGCTAAAGATATAAATTACGAGAGATAACAATTACAAGATAAACTTTGTGGAGAGCATGAATTTCTTCACGCTTCACTTATTTATGTAAACATGTAGCGACAGAAATTGATTAAAATTCAAATTTCTTATCATTTTTAAGCGCAAGCTTTTGAGGAAACTTCGATTAATTATGTAAGAATGATTTTTGAAAATGTAAATTTCTTTCGACTTTATTGTAAGGATTCGTAAGAATTTTGTAGCCCACCTGCCCCTATCTCCTTACGTAAAATTTGATATATTTTCACTCAATATATCATTAATAATTTACCGTAAACGTGATTTCTAAAGCTTTCAAGCGATCTCATCAAAATTTCAAAGAATTTTTCATTTGATGAGGTTTCACAGATTTCAACTGATTTAAAAATATTTAAAGAGTTTGAAGAAATTAGGCTTTTAGGGATTTTAAGGAAATAAGAACGATTTCCGCGGATTACAAAGGATTTTAAGAGATTTAAAAAGAAGTAGCAGGATTTTAATTGAGTTTCAAGAATTTCGAGGGATTTTAAGAGAATTCGAAATATTTCAAAAGATTTCACGGGATTTCAAAAGGACTTTAAAGAATTTCAAAAGATTCTAAGAGAATTCGCAATATTTTAAAAGATATGCATTTCAATGGATGTTAGTAGATACCGAAGTATTTTTACGAATTTCAAAGTCTCGCATGGGGTTTTAATAATTTTTCGATGATTTGAAGGGAGTTAAAGATGTTTTGAAATCTTTGAAAAGAAGTTACAAGATTTTAAGAAATACCAAAGTATTTGAACGATTTTGTAATGTCTGCAGGGAATTTTAGTAGGATTTCGATTATGTGAACTGGGTTTCAAAGGAATTGCGAAGATTTCCACGAGATTTTAAATGATTTCAAAAGATAACGGAAGTATTTTTACGAGTTTTGAAAGGTTGAAGTTTTGAAATATTTCAAAGAAATTTCAAGGCATTTAGAAATATATCTAAAGAAGCTGTGGGATTTTAATGAATTTCAAAATATTTCGAAGTATTTTTACGAATTTTGAAGGTTCGCTGGGAATTTTACTAGAATTTTGAAGATATGAAAGGATTTTAAGAAATTTGAAAGAATTTTAAGAGAATTGGAAATATTTCAATAGAAGTCACGAAATTTTAATGGACTTCAAAAGATATCGAAGTGCTTTTTATGAATTTTAAATGACCACAGGTGATTTTATTGGAAATTTGAAAAAAAGAAGGGATTTCAACGGATTTTAAGATATTTTAAGAGAAGTCATGAGATTTCAAGGTATTTTAGTACAAATCACGAGATTTCAAGATATTTTAAGAGAATTGGATATATTTCAATAGAAGTCGGGGAATTTTAAAGATTTTCAAATGAAATCGAAGTATTTTTTTACGAATTTTGAAGGTCCGCAGTTGACTTTATTGGAAATTTGAAGAATTGATGGGATTTTAAGATATTTTAAAAGAAGTCACGAAATTTCAAAGTATTTTAAGAGAATTGAAAATATTGCAATAAAATTCGCGGAATTTTAAAGGATTTCAAATGATGAAGTAGTTTTTACGAATTTTGAAGGTCCGCATGTGATTTTATTTGAAATTTGAAGGTTCTCTGGGTATTTCAGTGGAATTTTAAAGATTTTAAAGAGAATTTAAAGAATTTTAAGAGAATTGGAAATATTTCAATATAAGTCATGGAATTTGAAAGGTTTTCAAAAAACATCGAAGTGCTTTTTACGAATTTTAAAGGTCCACAGGTGATCTTATTGGAAATTTGAACAATTGAAGGTATTTTAAGGTATTTTAAGAGAAGTCAAGAAATTTCAACTTATTTTAAGAGAGTTGGAAATATTTCAATAAAAGTCGCAGAATTTTAAAGGATTTCTAATGATATCGAAGTATTTTTTACGAATTTTCAAGGTCCGCATGTGATTTTATTTGAAATTTGAAGGTTCTCTGGGCATTTTAGTGGAATTTTAAAGATTTTAAAGAGAATTTAAAGGATTTTAAGAGAATTGGAAATATTTCAATAGAAGTCACGAAATTTTAATAGATTTCAAAAGATATCGAAGTGCTTTTTACGAATTTTAAAGGTCCACAGGTGATTTTTTCGGAAATTTGAAAAAAAGAAGGGATTTCAACGGATTTTAAGGTATTTTAAGAGAATTGGAAATATTTGAATAGAAGTCTAGGGATTTTAAAGAATTTAAAAAGATATCGAAGTATTTTTTACGAATTTTGAAGGATCACATGGGATTTTTTTGGAAATTTGAAGATTTAAAGGGATTTTCAAAGGATTTTCTGAGATATCGATGGATTTTAACAGATTTCGAAATAATTAAAAAGAATTTATGAGATTTTAACGGATTTCAAAATATTTAAAAGATTTCAAAGGATTTTAAGAAATGACAATAGATTTTGAAATATTTAGAAGAAAATCATGGGATTTTAAGGATATCGGAAGTATTTTTACGAATTTTGAAGGTTCGCGGGGTATTTTATTGCAACTTTGGAGTTTTGAAGAGACTTTAAAAGATTTTAAGGTAGTTTAAGAGAAGTCACGATATTTTAAAGGATTTCAAAAGATTTTAAGTCATTTTAATAGATTTCAAAATATTTCAAAAGAATTTACAAAATTTTAAAGGATCTTGAGTGATTTGTAGATTTTAAAGGATTATAAGGCATAGTTGAAAATGACAGAAGGGTACACTTTTTAAAGAATTTCCAGCAATTTCCACACTAAAATCACATATTTTTTCAGGAATTCGAACAATATTAAGGGATATTTTCTCATATTTTCTAATTCTTTCTGTAAATTCCATATAATTCAACACAAAGTGACATTTTTAAATTTGCGCTTCTTCAAAGTTTTATGTCGAAAGAAGAAAAAAGAAAGAAAGAAGAAAAAAGTTTTTTTTCTTTCGTTCTTTTCCTTACGATATTTTCAATATAATACATAATTATCACAAAACTCTGACCTTATGTCTTTGTAGCCTCATTATCTTTAAATATATTTTTTTAGGCTGAGTTTAGTTTTTAGCCAAATTACACCAGCACAGTCTTTAAGTTTCGCTGCATTTTAAACTTATCGAAACAATTGACAAATATCTGAAAATTCTCCTTAATTTTGTTCGAATCACTGATTTTTTAAAATAATTTATTAGGAACTATTACTAGTTTGAATCAAATCTGTATTCGGAGTGAAACAATATCTAATTTCATATTAGCATAAAAAAATGTTTTGCACAAAAACTATTGAAATTAACCAATTTTTCACCCTGAATTCAGATTTGATTGAAAACAAGAATAGGTTCTAACTATATAGAAAATGTGTACATAATTCTGGTATTTATGGAGTGAACAAGGCAATTCAATTTTAAGGTTGGGTCCCAGTTCCTACGCCCTGAAAGCAATTTCAAGAGATTATATACATATTTAATTGGGGGGGGGGGGGGGGGGGGGGGGGGGTCAACATTAATGGAAACTACCAAATCGTAAAAAATTGTAATCACAGATATTTAAACTAGCTGTAACCTTAATCTACTATTATTCAGAGTTGCTAAAAGACCTAGAAAAATCATGGAATTTTTAAATTGTATTTAATAAACCTGGAAATTAATGAAATTAAAAACGTTAAAGTCTTAATAATTTAGTATTTCGTAGCGAATTATTAATTTGAAAATTGGAAAACCTAAGGAAATGGCAAATATCAGACAAAGTGTAAGCATTAAATGAAAAGAAATGGAAGATTCAATGGTAAAAGCAGATATAACTAGAAGATTTTGAAAAATAAATTCGTGAACTGATTAAATTTTGATAAATTTCAGACCATTTTATTAGTTCTTGCGATCTAAGAGTTTTATTTTTACTTTGTTGAAAAGCATGGTGGCCGCTGGACCGAGAATTGTATAAAACCGTGAATTTATGTCTTATCCAGGAAATTTACAAAGTTGTAGAAAAAAAAATATCCTTCCAACTTTGATTTTAAGCGTTTTTAAAATATTGAATTATGATATCATTCAGTTTAGACTGCGTTTTTTCGAAATTCTTTTAGTTTAAAAATGTTCCATTTTAGATTGTTAATTTTTAAGTGTAAATTTGAATTCAACAAATTTAAAAATGCAGTTTTAAAGATTTAAACAATTAAAAACTAGAAGCGTTTAAAATTGAAAATTTGTGGTAATAACATTTTTGTTTTATCAACTGTAAATATTAATTTATTAATGATTCTTTAAATTGAATTGTACTTTGAGGTTTAAAAAGTAAATAATGATTGGTTGTACAAGACGATTCGGAATCAGTTCACAATTTTAGAATGTCCCGATTTCAACGTTAAAAATTAAACTGTTTCAATTTGCAAGTCTTTAGTTAAACAGATGTAAACGCCCTATTAAAAAATTATAATATATTTTTTATTTTAAAATAACTTCAAAATAATATATTTATAATTAAAGGCTTTTAGTAAATTTCAAATATAATTTCACTTTAACATATTCAATTTTTAAACCATGCAATTTGAAATTTTTCAATTATAAAAAAGCATTGTAACTTAATATTTAGAAATATCTGACTGATCATTTAAAATCAGTAATTGTAAATTAAATATTCAACACAAAAAACTAAACTTTGAACGTTACAATTTTAATTGTTTTATTTAACCAAATTTAATTTTGAAGTAACAAGCAACAAAATTTAATTCTTATAATGTGTTGAAATGGACAATTTTCAAAGAAAATTAAAATTCTAGATTTTAATAGGGAAATTTTCAAAAAGATTTGAAATTTCGGATTTAAACAGAGAAGTTTTCAATTTCTAATCAATTCTGAGGTGAAATTAGAATGTAAAATTGCCTAAAATGGTATAATTTTGAACAGTTTTAAATTCATTTATTGATTCTTCCATTTAGAGCATTGAAAATGATAACATGTGTTTATATTTTTGGAACTGAATCTGAATCTTTGAATTCTGCAATTTATAAAAGTTAAAATTTTGTAACTTGACAGTTTAACTAAATTTAATTTAAAAAGTGTTAGTGGCTTCAGTTAATTTTTTACATTCTCATTCATGAGAGTGTAATGTAATAGTCCAAATTTTCTATGTCTGGTGTTTAACGGATTTTTACGTTTCCGCACTCACAGAATCCAAAAATCATAAAATTTTATCGGTGTCTGTATGTCTGTATCTATGGTAACCTGAATGTTGTAGCCACGCTAACTTTTGAAGGATTTGTGTTATCAAGTCAGCCTTTGATACACTTCTTATAGTTCTCAAAATGAAGGCTAAGTTCGTTAAGCAGATATTTCCGACCAAAATAAAAAAATTTAGAGCAGTTTCAAAATTTGAAAAAAAAATTTTTTTTCAGTTTGAAATTGTTTGTCAAAGTTTCTTATACATGGGTAGAAGACTTGCAAAGTATCCAATTAAAATTTTTTATTTTGATGAAGATTAGAAAAGTTATATACTTTTGAAAATTCTGAAAATGTTCAGAGAAATAAAAAAAATATATTTTTCTAAAAGATTAAAAAATTTCATTTCAATTCATCACTAGATATTAAATATATTTAGAAACTATGTCAGCTACATTTTTCGATCAGACAACAATTAAAAAAACTTGATCTTTTTCAAAATTGGAATAAAATTTTTTTATGAGTTTTAGAAATTTTTGTCAAATTTTCTGATGCGCGTCAAAAAGAATTGCAAATTATCCTAATTACATTTTTAAATTCGGTAAAACATCAAAAAGTTATATGCTTTTCAACATTTTGAAAATTGTCTAAAAAAGGAAAAACAAATTTTTCAATAGGTTCAGAAATATCAATTCCAATTTCTATTAGATGTAAAATATATGTTTTTCTAAACTATTATCATGAAATTTTGTAATTAGACAAAAGTTCCAAAAGTTGGATCATATTCAACAATATGCAATTTTGATTTTTTAAGAGATCCATAAGTTTAAAACGTTATTTTTAGTAGATTTTAACAAAATTGACAAATTATTTTGATGAAGTTTATTAAGTGGACACGAATTATCGATCGCGAAGCGCGAGTTTCGTAATGTGAATGTACTCGCCAAAGCCGTAGGTGCTTTGAGAACCTTCTTTAAAATCAAATCGAAAAAAATGCAGTTACAATTTATGGTTGTAATTCCTCAGAAGTTTAAGTCACAGTTTTCGATTTAAGTTATAGTATTTACAATATTTTAAAAATTTTACTTAAAGTGTACGCATCAAACGTACGAAAACGAGCGCGATAGCGTACCCGCGCGCTCAAACTTGGCGTTAAGCGCCTCGCGCGCAACGCATAATGAGAATGTGCCCACGCAGCGGACATATTTTTTTAAATATCATTGACCATGAAAAATGTTTGCGAACCGGGAAATGACGGGGAATTTTTTTCTTTGCTTAAGACGGCCACCCTGAAAAAGTTCAGAGTTCTTTTTAGATTACTATTATTTTCAAATGTAATCTTAACCTTTGCATAAAAAGTTGGACTATAATTGTTCTTAAAGTAATAACAAAAAAATTATATTGTTATTATTGCAGGATACTTTTTTCACTTTGGTAAAATTGTTTTGAGTTCATTTTGTAACAATTCATTTTAATTGACTGAATTAAAGAAAAAAAGTAGACATGGAATTTAAAAAAAATAAAACCTGGAAAAGTGACGGAATCTTGTAACCAGAGTCTTGTAGCAACCCTGTTACTTCAATATTGACAATTTTCGATGATTAGAACTTCTCTGGAAGTTGTTGACTCTTTTTTATTTCCAATTGTAGTTCCTCTGACAGCAGTTCAACATCATCGAGTTCCAGCGGTGGATCCAGTTCGAGATCGAGTTCTTCATCAAGTTCCTCTACCAGTAGTTCAGGCAGCTCCTCTGGAAGTTCCCGAGAAAGGGCTCGAAAGCGTAGCCGAAGCAAAAGTGCCGATGCACCAAGGAGGCACGAGAACAAAGATAAAGAGAAGGACAAGGAGCGCGAAAGGGAACGAGAGCGCGAGCGGGAACGCGAGAGAGAGCGGGAACGAGAACGAGAAAGGGATCGTGAGAGGGAAAAGGATAAGAAAAAGAGCAGCAGTAATGCTGTCGTTGAAAAGCCAAAGCCCAAACCACGTTCCAGGTACTTGGAAAGGAAGAAATTTCCAAATTTCCATACAATTTATAAAGCCAAGCTTTTGGTTTCTGCTACGGACTCTAAACTTTACCTCAAAAGTGCAATGTTTTTAAAGAAGCTGACGATATTTTGTCATTTCTAATGATAAATTGAATTTCAGGTCACCGTCTCCTCGAAGAAAACGTCGAGAGCGTTCACCCATCCCGAGGCCCACGAAAATTCACATTGGTCACTTGACCCGCAACGTTACCAAGGAACACATTATGGAAATCTTTTCCACTTATGGAAATATCAAAATGGTGGATTTCGCACTTGACAAATTCCATCCGACCCACGGAAGGGGTTTCGCTTATGTTGAGTTTGAAACTGCCGACGAGGCTGAGAACGCCATGAAACACATGGACGGAGGCAAGTTAAATTTATGATTCTGAATATACTAATATCATTAATTAGACCATCTGGACATAATTTAGAATTAATTTTCAGGGTGTCTAGTGACCTTGAAAACCTGGAAATCTCCTTGATTTTTTCACGAAAACCTTGAATTTTATTTATTCTTTTTTTTTTAACAGTAATTTTATCGGTATGCGAAGAGTAATTTAAATCGTTTAGCCTATTATGAAAGAAACATCTCGTTTAGAAAATATCTTGCTGCTGATTTTTTTTTTATTCTTCAAGATATAATTTATCTTTTGTTTATTACCGAATAAATAAAGAAATTTCCAGGCACTTTTTGTTGAGGTGTTCAACTTAGAAATTATAAAAATTGTTAGTTTAAAATTTCGATGTTAATTCAGTTTCAGAATTAGAATAAGCCATTGCCATACAACGGATTTTTCGAGGGGTTGAGCACTCGGTTTTTGAGTACAAAAGATTTTCCAAACAGATATTCAAGAAAGATTTTATAAACATTTCAAAATATTTCACAAAGATTTCAAACATTAAAAAAGGCGTGTACAATAGATTAAAAAGTTCGCTCAAAAATTCCCCAAAGATTTCGAACATTTCATAAAGAATTGGAACATTTTACAAAGATTTTAAAACTTACAAAGGAGTTTAAAGATTTATAAAGGGTATATTAAACCACATTTCTAAGATTTCAAAACATTTAAAAGCTTTTAAACATTTTCAGAATTTGTTAGGAAATATCAAGATTTCACTAAGATTTGTAATAATTTAAATAATTCTAACGAATTCACAAAGATTTCAAAAAATATCTCAAAGATTTCGAAAATTTAGCTAAGATTTCAAACATTGTACAAATATTTTAAAACTTTCAAAAGATTTCATAAAAGTTTCAAAGATTTCATAAAACATGCATAAAGATTTCAAAACAATACGAGAATTTCAAAGTTTTCAACAAGGGTGCAGTACACCAGATTTCAAACAATTTCAAAGATTTTAAACGATTTAAAACTGTTTGAAAAGATTTCAAACGATTACAAAAGATTTCCGAAAGCTTTTTCAAGTATTTTAAAGAATTCTTAAGGATTCAAAACATTTCAATAATTTCAAAGATTCCAACAAGTACACCAGATTTCAAAAAAATTCAAAACATTTAAAAGCTTTTTAATGATTTCAAAAGGTTTCAACAAATTTGAGAAGATTTGAAAAGATTCTAATCATTTCACGAACAAAGATTAAAGAAACATTTCGAAAAAATTACAAAGATTTTAAAAAATGTCAGAAAGTTTTCGTAGATTTCAAAGATTTCAGCAAGGGTACAGTAAAACAGATTTCAAAGATTTAAAAACATTTCAAATATTTTAAACGATATCAACATTTTTTTATAAGATTTCAAAAGATTAAAAATATTCCAGTGATTTCAAACGAATACAAAAGACTTGGAGAAGATTTAAGAATTTCAAAAGATTTCAAGCCATTTCAAAAGGTTTCAACACATTTGGAAAGATTTCAAAAGACTTAAATGATTTTAAACAAACGCAAAAGATTTCGCAAACAAAGATTAAAGAAAGAGTTCACACAGATTAAAAATATTTCAAGCATTTTAAAGATTTTACAAAAGCTTTGTAAAATGCCAAAAGATTTCACCGAAATTTCAAGCTTTTACTAGAGTTTTTAATACTTCACAAACATTACAAAAGATTTCACAAAGATTTGAATGATTTCAAAGACATTACAAAGATTAAAAAATATTCCTAAAGATTTTACAAAGACGACTCATGTTCGCAAAAAATTAAAAATTTGTTGTTTTACGATTCGGCTTTTTTTTAGAAATTTTTGGCCTATAAAAAAGGAAATGGCTCATTTTTTACATGTATGATAAACGTTTATTTCATTATTTGATGTAAAAAGGGAGAGCTGAAAAATTATGATTTCTTGACCAGGTAAACCTGGAAAAGACCTTGAATTTTGTTCCTAAGAATCGCTAGATACTCTGATTTTAATTCAGTCCTTATTACTAGTTTTAGAAGTTGCAGTTTCGTTTATTCAAGCCTATATATTTTCTATTTTGAGATGATTATGTTCATCCGAAACTAAGTGGAGAATGCGGAAAATGTACCTCTTAACAATTAAAATAAGAATTAAAGAATAATGAAATTAAGTAAGAATTAAATTAAATAAGAATTAAAATTAAGAATTAAAATATTGTTTATAAGGTAAGCCGACCATTACTGGGAAAACGTAAAAAGTATGTCCAATACTGGGACAATAATAAATATCGTTGATTATTTTTATATTCCAACATAAATTATAATAATAAAAATATTCTATTATTTTTCAAGTTCTATTAAATTTGTTACCACTATTTATTTTTGTCCGGACAAGTTATACATTTAGTGAAAAATAATGAAAAATATTCCTCAAAGTGTGTGAATGTACTGCTACAAAATTCGCCATTTTTTTGTATTTCAAAACTTTCCTCGTGACTTTTACAGCATTTTATTATTGAAATTTCCTCTGCTAAAAGAAAAAGTAATGTTTTTGCACATTTTTAATACGTTTAAGAATAAAATTCATAACTTTATTCGCGATTTGATTGGATAACTTATGAATATTTTAATATTCATAATTTTCATCTCATCATTTTTCTCTCAGTTTTCCGTCGAAAAAAATGGTAGATCTTGAAAAAGGGCGGGCGATCCTGGGTCACGCTACACAGTGGGGGAAAACAAACTTATTTATTTCAAAATAACTTCCAGCCCACAAATATATACCGATTTGGACGAATAAAAATTGGAATAAGCTGATAAGATTTCTAAGAGTGTTTTCTTGTCTGATTTTTAAAACAGGCTATCAATTTTGTTATAAATAAACAAATATGACGACAAAAATTGCCATTTTTTCTATTTGACGTTCCCGGTGCTCGTCAATAACACGAAAATTGTTAAAATCGCCTGAGTCTCATAGAGTAACATTAGTTTAAGATATTCCAACATTGTATAATAAACAAAACAATTTTTTATGAACAAATTATTTGTTGAAAGGCTGTTTTTTACGTTTTTTGAAGTTACATTGCAAGAAATTTGGATAAAAACAATATAATGATGAAGAAATTTCTTCTTGAGATTATTATTGCTAATATTAAAAACAAATTCCATAAACAAATGCATCAATCAGCCATTTTTCGATAGAAACATTCGTTTTTTTCTATGTCATTTTTTTTTTAATTAGATACTTTATGATAATCTTAGAAAACTTCATAATTTGTTGATTAATCTTATGTTTTTTTTAAAACAAATTTAATAAGAAAATGCATTATTCGGGCATCTATCGGCAAAAAATAGTTTTTTTTTTGAATGCCAGTCCTTTCAGTTGGGAACTTCATGACAATTTTAGCAACATTCATAAATAGTTGATAAATTTTATGATTTTTTAAAATCATTTATTAAACAAAATCATAAATAAGGCATTTGTCGAAAGAAAAATTCGTTTTTTTCTTCAATGCCAGTCCTTGCAGTTGGGAACTTTATGACAATTGCAGGAAAATTCATAAATAGTTGATAAATTTTATGATTTTTTAAAAATAAATTTAATTTGAAAAATCATAGATAAAGCAATTGTCGAAATAAAATTTCATTTTTTTTCGATGACAACTTTTTTAATTGGGAACTTCATGCTAATTTCAGAAGAAATGTGTCATTTATTGATCAATTTGATGATTTTTTCAAACATTTTTACTAAACAAATGCATTGTTGGGACATCTTTCGACGGAAAATTTTTTTTTTTTCGATGTCAGACTTTTTGCTTGGGATCTGCATAGTAAATTTAGCTAAATTCATGATTGCTTCATAAATTTGATGACTTTTTTAAACGAATTTATCAAACAAATGCATTATTCGGACATCTGTTGCGGGAAAATTTTTTTTTTTACTTTAGTCTTTTTAATTGGGAATTTAATGATAATTTCATTAACACTCATACTTACCAGGTGTATACATATGAAACCGGTATTGCCATTTAGCGGCCAGTAGGCACACTTGTAGGCACTGTCGGAACTTACCATTTGTGCTAATTGGC
>NC_046662.1:71797561-71848288 GCF_010883055.1 Belonocnema kinseyi | reverse complement strand
GGGCGCATACTTTGAATAAAATATTTGTTATCATTCTCTTGAAATAAATGTGTTTTTTTCTTGAAAAAATACCGGTTTCATATGTATACACCTGGTAGTTGATAAATTCTATGATGTTCTAAACAAATTTAATAAGCATATGCATTACTTGGGCATTTGTTGACGAAAAAGCTGCTTTTTTTCAATTGCCGTCCTTTCAGTTTACGTTTCTCATTATTTCCATTCTTTCAATAAGGATGTCGCTTCAGGATAGTGCATTTGCTTTAAAAATATATAAAATTTATCATCTAATTATGAATTGTGCTGAAATGATCATGTACTTCCCCATTAAAAATACTGACACCGAAAAAAAATTCCTTCGACCAGTGCCCCAATAATGCATTTGTGTATTAAAATTGTTTTAAAAAGTCATAAAATTGATCAATGAATTATGCATTTTTTCCGAAATTATCATGAAGTTACTAATTAAAAAACTTGTTCTCGAAAAAAATGAATTTTTTCGTTTGCTAAATGCCTTATCCATGCATTTGTTTTTTGAACTTGTTCAAAAACATAATAAAATTTATCAACTAATCAGTAATCTATGAAGTTTTCTAAAATTAGCATAAATTTCCTGATTAAAAAAATGACAGCAAAAATCCAATTTTTCTGCAGAAATATGCCTGATTAATGTTATTTTTAATTAAATTTGTTTATATTATAAATAGTAATAATCTCAAGAAGAAATTTCTCGTAAAAGCATTCTTTCAACAAATAATTTGTTAATCAAATTTTGTTGTTTTTTATATAATATTGGAATATCTTTAAATAATGTTACTCTATGAAACTTAGATGATTTCAATAATTTTCATGTTATTAACGAGCACCGGGAACGTCAAATAGAAAAAATGGACTTTTTTTTAAAGATTTTTTTTGTCCTAATTAATCGATCCCTTGAAAAAAAAATCCCAGTTGGAAGAGCTCGGTTCTTGAAGCTGAACCTGAATGACCCTTTTTCTGATATAACTTAACTGGACTTTAAATAAAAAAGTATTTTATTTAAAGACTGCATCCATTTCAAATCAGGCAGGGCCCTACACTAAAAATCGCCGAATCCCTCGAGGGAAAATTATATTCTTTTTTAGAGGTAATTAGGCAATATTAGGCAGATTTTTTTGTAAATAGTGATGCGTATTTGAAGGTTGTGCTTTGTTTTTCAAATAACCCGATTTTTTTCTTTAAACCTCTATAACATTCAGGCTAATAAAGATATTATATTATATTATTATTAGGTTTAGCCTGCATGATGCTTCTAAGATGCCTTTCTTTTATTAGTAGAAAAAAAAATATTTAGAAAAATAAAAAAGGTAGTGTTTTTAAAAAAATTTTTTTTATTATTTTCTTCAAATTTTGAAAAAGATGAAAAAAGTATAACTTCAAACTTTTATCTTTTTTTTCACATCTATCATCGTTTCCAGGAAAAAGTAGAAAATTCGTTTGTAACAAAAAAGAATTCTTCTGACTACAAAAGTTATTTAGCAAGCATCAAACTTACAAGATATCTTCATTCTCAAAGTACAAGTTCAAAACAAAAAATCGAAAGGTGGGTTTTTCGAGACAATCAATTTTTAACTTTTCAGAAAAACTGCTGCCATTTTGTTAATTTTGAAACTTTTTCCAATTTTCCGGCGCATAATTTAAATACGCATCACTATTTAGAAAAAAATCTGTTTGCAAATCAGAAAAATACGTACCGTCTAATTGCATCTAAAAACAACAGATTTCGCCCTCGAAAGATTTTGCGATTTCAAGTGTAGGACCCTGTCTGATTTCAAATGAAATCGGTCTAAAGTATTTGACCTAATTAATTGTCGATAATTGTTCACAACAAGCGTTTTTTCAAGTGGTCACAAATAAATTCAAAGTTTTCAAAATTTAAGAGATTTAAAAAAAAGAGAATTTGTATATTAAGTTATTTCATATTAGTATCGGGGCAATAGAAAAATTGTAAAACTTTAAAAATAGATCCCTTAAAATTCAAAGAAATTGAAATTGCATAAGTGCTTTTAAATAAAAATTATTTTCAATTTAATGCGACCCAAGATTAAAATTTTTAAATTGTAAACTAAATTGAATGTTTAAAAAAAAGTCATTTTTTCTCCACTGTGCGCTGCACGTGTGGATTGTGGTGGAGGCCTGAAGAAGGATTAATAAATTCGTCGAGTGCGATATTAAAATGGTTTATTTTTATTTCAGGGCAAATCGATGGCCAAGAGATTACGGCCGCTCCTGTATTATTGCCGAAGGCAAGACCACCTCCGATGCGCCGAATGTCGCCAGCTCTAGGTCGAAGGGGACCAATGCCTTGGAGAGGAGGTGGAGGTGGTGGAGGCGGTGGTAGAAATTCGCCACCTCGTTATCGACGTCGTTCTCCAATGATGAATCGCAGACGCAGTCCGAGGCCTCCTCGTCGTAGGGCCAGGTCGCGCTCAAGAAGTCCCCAAAACAACCCTCGACATCGTCATCGCCGTTACACCAGGTCCAGTTCCAGTAGTTCACGATAATAATTTAATTTTCGGGGACTTTTACATCGTCGAACCTCGCGCAGCTGTCGATCGAGTTGGATAATATTAAGTTTAATAATTCCAAGGGTTCTTACTAACCGTTGGTACTCATAAGAAAAAGAACAAGGGAATCGTCCATGACATGATCATATTTTATGGACGTCACTCGCAACACACCACTTTTCACAGAAATATAATACGATTTCCATTGCCGATATGTCTTTATTTTCGCACCCATTATGAAAAGTCTAAAGTAAAAAAAAAAGTCAAGGTATAACGACGGGTTTTTGAGGTAATTGTCTTGTTGCAATTCTAGAATAGTGTTTAGCAAATAGACTTTGAAACGCGTATGAGACGAATGAGTGATGAGGATTAAATTTAACATTTGTCTGCATTTTTCTCAGGGGAATTAATTCAATGGTTTTACTTTTTTTTTCTTCTCCGTTCGATCTTGTGAAATGATTTGAAGAATGTTTAAATCATTTCTGAATGCGTATTTCTATTTTTAAGAGTATATTAGATGGAACTTAAAAGCTTCGGTCGTATTTTTTCGAGGTGAATGTACGGTGGGTAGTTTTTGAATCAACTTTGAAATGACGTGTGACAAAAAAAAAATTCAAGCCTTTTCGACATTTTTACCGGACAAAAAGATAAGTGTTATATATAGTAGATAAAGATGTATGGAAACTGTGAAGATTGTAAAAAATGGAAATTAAAGTTGTATGCATCAATTTTCTGCATTTTAGGATTCCAACCTTTTGTAAATCTTATGATTTCTTACATGGAATAATTCCTTTTGCAATTACAATTAATAAGTGGCCACGTAATTCGAATTAGCTGCAAATATAAATAAATTATTTTAAAAATAAATCTGTAAGTAAATTAAGAATTTCCAGATTTTAACGTTAAAAATTAAACCTAATATTTGAAAGTAAACAATTTGAAACTGAATTGTGTAGGCTTGAATATTTAAAATTTCGAAGAGCTTTTAAACTTTAAACGTTACAATTTTGTAATTAAATATAAAACAATTTGGAATGAAAAAGCTTAAAATTGTACAATTAAAAAAATTGGAATCATATTACAACATTGTTGTTTGTATTCTTTTTTGGATTTAAATGTAATATCTTAAAATTGTCCTATTTTTAGTTGAAGATTTATGGAAATAAATGCTTACAAATTGAAAAATATTTTATTGGAAATTTTCAAGAATTAGTAATAATTATATAGGAATTGTTAAAAAATTAAACTATTTGAAAGTTAAAATTCTGAATTAAAAGTTTTGAATTTGCATGTTGAACGCTAAATTATTTTTAATTTTTCCCTTGCATATGTTTTAATTTTGCTATTAAAACTGAACTGATTGAATTCTGGGAATATAATTAGCAATTTAAAAAGTATCACATTTTAAGCGATTTATATTTACTTTAAATAATTGCAGTTTTAAAGGTTTTGAATTTAAGTTTCAACGTTCCTAAGTTAAGTTATAATTTAGTTATGTAGTAACTATTCAAAATTATAAAATTGACAGATTTAGTTTTCAATTTCAAATTGTCATCTGTTAATCGCTTTTGTATTTAAAGTTTTTAAATTCAAAATTTTTAAATTATATAATTTTAAACTTTTTTAATTATAAATATTGTAATTACAATTTTAGCTAATTTGAAATTATCTGATGAGAACAGTTTTGTATATATGTATCTATTCGAGTAATCTTAAAAGTTTTGAAAAAATTCCAAATTGATTTTTAAAACTTTATATGATTTCAAATAATTTACATGAAGTGTGTACCGACCAAATTTGGCTATCGTGCCCTAATTTCGGTGCGAACAGACGCAGCCTAGTTTGAAACAAAATGCAATTTTTTCAGATTTAAAAAAAGAATTTAGAAACTTTTTAAGTATTGTGAATTGCTTTAAAAGAATACAAATATTTTCGCAAGATTCCTAAGAAAATCGAAAACAATATTTCTTTTTGGAATATTATTTTGAAAGCATACTTAAAAAGATTTCCAAAATTGTTAAAAAAGAATCTGATTTTCTGAAAATTGTAGGGAAAATTCTATTAGTTTCAAAAGATATTTAGAAGTTCTAAAAATAATGTTGAAGTTGAATAAATTTAAAACAACTTCTAGATCTCTCAAGATTTTGAAATAAAATTCTGAATCTTTTCAATGATGTTTTAAACTATTTAAAATGAAAATAATTTAACTTCTAGTTTAGGAAGTGAAATTTTTAACGTTTGTAGCTTACAATTTTTTTAAATATTATAATTTTAAACATTTGAAAGTTCATTGAGTCTTTAATTTAGAGCATTGAAAATGATAACGTGGACTCGTAATTTTAGAATTGGATCTGATTTTTTGAACTCATTAATTTTCAAAATTTAAAAATTCTAAATTTTGCGATTTATCTGCATTTCATTTGAGATTGTTCAATTGAAAAGTGTTAGTACCTAACATTTTTTAAGTTTAAATTAGTAAGCAATTGAATAAAAAATGTTTGAATTAAAAAACTTTTAAACTTCAAAAGTTTAAAATTCAAGAGTTCCGTTTTGAGTGCTTTAATTTGTATTTTATTTTTATTAGTATTATTATTATTTTATTTAATATTGACAATGAACATTTTTTACGAACCGGGAATTTTTTCCCCCATTAAAAGGGCCATCCAGAATTACCCACATTTTTATAAATACAATTATTTAACCAAACAATAGTCGCAAAATGAATCCAACAAGTTTAAGAAAGTTTAATTTAAATAACGAGGATTGAATCATTTTGAATTGTAAACATTAAAAAAAAAAGTTTGATCGTGGAAATTTATAACAACAAAAAAGTTAAGATACGATTTTAACTTTAGAACAAGAGACACGAATAAGTGTTACATCATTTCTGATTAATCGCACAAAATAATTACTCGGCCAATTGACATTTTTTTTCGAAGCTAAAACATATGTCGCTTGCGTAATTGTGTTAATTTGTTTGTTATCAGATGCAACGTTAGATACCAATGCATGCACTCTCTTACAGAAATCTCCTTTTGCAATTGCAAAAATCTAACTATCAATTTTGAATCACGACACTATAAAAATGTATTCACTTTCTATGAACAGCCAGGTAAAATTATTTAGATTTATTATAGCAAGAATGTTTGAAAAAAAATTAATGGTTGGATTTTTAAAATTCTAACAGGAGCTCCTTGAGAGTGAGTTTATGTATTTGAATCTGATGAAAAATAAACATTTTTTCAAGCAACAAATGTTGATCATCTCGGACATTAAGCTTTGCAACATTTTTTATGGCACAATTCTATAATTTTAGTTTAAAATTATAATTTCGTATTAAAAGCCTTGATAGACAGTTTTTAATTTAATCAGTTTAGATGTAAATATAAAGCAATTTGGAATTAAAATCTTAAAATTATAGACTTTAAAAAATTGGAACCATTAGTTTATATTTATATTTAGTTTATATTCTTGTTTAGTTTTCAATGTAATATCTTAATATTGTCTTATTTTTAGTTGAAGATTAAAAAAAAATCATTTCAAATTGAAAAATATTTTAGTGAAAGATTTCAATAATTAATAATAATTCTATGGGAATTTTAAAAATAGAAGATTTGCAAGTTAAAAATTGAATTTGAAATAAAAAAGATAAAAAATAGGCTTTCCGAAATCGATACATCTGTATTTTAATTTTGCAATTAAAATGGTATTGGTTGAATTTTTTAAATATAATTAGCAATTAAAAAATGATCAAATTTTAAGCGATTTATATTTACTTTAAATAATTGAAATTTTCTAGGGTTTGAATATAATCAAGTTTTAATATCACAATTTTTTGTGACAAACATTTTTTTCAGTTTTAAATGAAATTGGCATTCGTTTAATTTTCAACGTTCCTGAGTACAAACTTTTTCATTTTTAACGTTTCCCATTTAAAATTATTATTTATTTCGAAAGAGTTTTTAGAATAAGTCAATTTCTTTTTTGATTTTAGAAAAGTTTGTCCGATCCGCTTTAACGTTAAGTCATAATTTTGTTATGTAGGATCTATTAAAAAATCTAGAATTTCAGAAGCTCTGATTTTGAAAGATTCAATTTATTTTTTATTTTCAAGTTGGCATATTTTAATCGCTTTAAAATTAAAGTTTTCAAATTCAAACGTTTTTAATTATAAAAAATACAATTTCAGCTAATTTAACATTAGCTGATGAGAATAATTCTGTATTTATGTGCCTATTAATAAAATGTTATAATTATGAGTGTTAAAAAATAAATTATATAGGACTGAAAATTCCCGAATTTAATAATTCACAAATAATAAAATTCCTGAATTATAAAAGTCCCAAATAGTTCATAATATTACCTAATATTAAAATTCCCGAATTTAAGCAATTAAATCAATCTTTTTTATACATTTTATTTATTGAATATAACTAATAAAAAATTTGTATGAAAAAATTATTTTAAATGCTTCTAAAATTATTTTTTGAATTTAAAGTGAAAATAATTGAAAAAAAAGGTATTTCTAGATGTAATTTTTTTAAATTATTAGTTTAAAGAACAATAAACTGAAAAACTTAATCAAAAAAATATTTGATTATTGTATTTTTAATCAATAATTATTATTTTTGATAACAAATTTTAAATGGTTTAGTTCGGGAATTTTGTAGTTCGGACATTTCATAATTCGGGAATTTTAGAAATATGGAATTTTCCAATTCGGTATTATTATAAAGTATTCTGAAATTTTTTTATTTGAGAATTGTATTATTCGGGAATTTTACAGAGACGCGAATTTTATTTGTCGAGATTTTTGAGTCGTTACAATTATAAAATATCTGTACTAGAAAATTTTCGAATTATAAAACTCCCGAATTTAAACCATTAAATTTGTTATTTATAAAAAAATTTAATAATCGTCAATTAAAAAAATTCGGCCATATTATAAACTGTCGGGAATTTTTCAATTCGGTAATTTGATTATTATTTATTATTATTATTATTTAAACTCCGGGGCCATTTTTACACGCTTATCCGCCTAGGCCCTTTGAAACCAAAAAAGCTTGAATAATTTAATTTCAGATTATTCAATTTTGATGCTTTCAATTAACAAAAATTTAAAAACATAAACTTTATCTTTAAAATTACATTCTCAATTTTAAATGTTCAAACTTCAAATTGCTCAACTAACAAGGAGATACCGCCAATTGCGAATTTTGGTTTCGGTTCATATAATTTTTGTAATGAAAGCTTATTACGTATTATTATTACAAACTGTCCATCGGCCGGTTTATAAATTTCCTGTAAGCATCTTGAAAAATTATCCAAATAATTTTTTAATACCTATTTTTACTGAAAAACTGACCGAAGCAAAAATTTCTTTGATGGAAAAGTATCAGGTGTATCAGATGTTGAAAAAATAAAATTTTGTTTAAAAATATTTGCAAAATCTTAATAAATAAAAGTGTGCAGGCAGCAAAAATCGAACACGTAACCACGCGGCTGACTTTGAAAAATTGATAATAGTTTTGATTACAAAAGTTACGAACCGAAAATAAAATCAGATTGACCGCTGGACTGGAAAATGACAATGAATTTATTTTTTGACCTGAAATTTTACAAATTTCTAGAGAAAAAAAGTCTGCCAAAGTTTGATTTCAACGGTTTTTTAAATAATCATTTGGTTTTTTATCTTTTTCAAAACAATGAGTGATTTGAAAACCTTTTCCTTGCAAAATTTTTATTTAAAGTTTTAAGCGTACATTTTCCATTTTAATAATTTTAAAATGCAGTTTTAAAGACCTGAAAATTAAAAAATTAGTAGGGTTTTGAAATCAACAATTTTGGATGAAAAAACCTTTTTAGCTGATCAAACAAATATAAATTATAGTGATCTTCAAAATTGAACTATACATTAAAGATTAACAAGTGAATAATAATTGATTTTACAAGGAGATTCGGAATCAGTTAAAAATTTAAGAATTTTCAGATTTTAACGTAAAGAATTGAACTGTTTCAATTGGAAAGTCTTATCAGTTACACAAATGTAAACGCGCGATTTAAACTTTATAAAATATTTTCAATTTTTAAATAACTTCAAAATAATATATTCGTAATTAAAGGCTTTTATTAAATTCAAAAAATTGTTTTAATCTTTTTTTAAACTTTTTAATTAAGAAAAATAACAATTGCCTGATATATAGAAATATTATTGTTGTCCATGTAAAATCAGTAATTGTAACTCAAATGTTAAAAACTGAACAAAATACGAAACTTTTAATGTTACAATTTTAATTGTTCTATTTGGAAAAATTAAATTTACAAGTAAAATTATTGAATCTTGATGTATAATAAATTTTGAACGCCTTACAACTCCTAGAAAAAAATCGAATAAGTTGAAAACATAGTTAGAAGGTCTAAAAAGATTCAATATTAATATAAAATTGGAAATTATTTTATATAATTAAAACGAAGTGTTCAAGTATACTTACGAAATCCGGCTATTCGTACAGAGATTTCGGTGCAAATAGCTCATAACCTAATTTAAAACAAAACATAGATTTTTGCTGATTTATAACAAAAATTAGAAGCTTTAAAACAATAGGAAAATTTTTCTCAAGATTCCTAGGAAAATTAAAAATAACTTTTTATTTTGAAAAATTAATTTTGAAAGAATAGTTGAAGAGATTTAAAAAGATTTCAAAAATTGTCTAAATGAATCTGGAAGATTTAAAAGAAATATTTTTAATCTTGCAGGATTAAAAAAAGTTTTAGGGAGAATTCAAATAATTTTAAAAGATTTAAAGTTCTGAAAAAATTTAAAGAATATTTTAAAATTTTATTTAATGTTAAACCACATGTAGATGTTTCAAGATTTTGAAATAAAACGTTGAAGCTTTTTAAGGATTTCAAAAATATTTCAAATGAAAATAATTTAACGTTTAATTTAGGAAGCGTGTAGTTTATAACAAAAACTTTGTAGTTCAATTTTGAATATTTATATATCATTATATATACAATATTCATTATATTTATAATATTTATTTATATTTATATAAAAGTTTCTATTTTGAAAAATTAATTTTAAGAGAATAGTTCAAGAGATTTAAAAAGATTTCCAAAATTGTCAAAAATGGATATGGAAGATGGTTGGATTAAAAAAAGTTTGAGGAAGAATAAGAATAATTTTAAGATATTTAAAGTTCTGAAAAAATTTCAAAAATATTTTGTAATTTTAGTAAATGTAAAACCACATGTTGTTTCAATTTTTTAAAATAAATTTTTAAAGGTTTTTAAGGATTTTTAAACTATGTAAAATGAAAAAATTTAACTTTTAATTAAATTCTAATTTTTTTATAACAAAAATGTAATGATTCAATTTTGAATATTTATAATATTAGTTATATTTATATAATAACTTTTTATTTCGAAAAATTAATTTTAAGAGAATAATTAGAGTTTTAAAAAGCTTTCCAAAATTATCAAAAATGAATCTGGAAGATTTTAAGGAAATATTTTTAACCTTGCAGGATTGAAAAAAGTTTTAGGAAGAATTTGAATAATTTTAAAAGATATTTAAAGTGCTGAAAAATTGTCAAGAATATTTTTAATTTTTAGTAAATGTAAAACCACATGTAGATGTTTCAATTTTTTAAAATAAAATTTTGAAGCTTTTTAAGAATTTTAAAACTATTTATAATAAAAATAATTTTAACTTTTAATTTATGAAGTGTAGTTTATAACCAAAATGTTACGGTTCATTTTTGAATACTTATAGCTTAAATATTATGAATAATATAATATATAATATTAATATTAAGTTTTTATTACTTCAAATGGAAGATTTGAAGAAAAATGTTGCGAACCGGGAATTTTTGCACCCTGTTAAATTTATAATTAGCGATCTTCCCTTGCAGGTGTGAAATTTCGAATATTTTGAAATGGCCTAATTTTAATAATTTTATACTTAAATTATTTGATTAAAAAACACTTATTTTCAAACTGCTCAACTACTGAGGCTTGAAATTTATAATAATTTGCATAAGCTTGTTGGTCTGAATTCAAACTTGCTTAATTTAAATTGACTAAATCTAAGGCTTAAATCTGAGTTTTTCTCTTGCAATAAATTTTATAAAATTAAAAAAGGGGATAAAACTAAAAAGAAATGGAAAAAGAACGGTTTATAAAATACCGAAAAGTGTTATCGAAGAGAGGAAGGTGGTAAAATAAAAGCGTTCTTGCTACTTTGATAGAAACTATGATTATTAGACCCTTTTACAAAGAATCGATTTTAGAAAAAACCTATTCACACAAAACTTCCTTTATACTCGCGATATCTACAAGAACATAACCATTGCATTTGCACTGCAATAATTTTGCATCGATGAAAAATATCTACAATCTTCAAGGCGTGTATAATTATATAATAATATACAATTTGTTTACGGTGACTTTACAGTGTAAAAACGAATCGTGATGGTTGGTGGGAGTTCCGAAGAGTCGGTCAAATTAAACGACAGGCGGTCCCAAAAGTTTAAACGAACGTAGTTCCGGCTCATGGCACGCAGAAGACTTTTTTCTCCTCCAAGAGATCTACGATTATTGACTCTTCGTGGTAACAACGACGCGTATGGCTGCCAACTGAAAAGACGAGAAAAACTTCCGATTCTCGTAAAAAAAAAAAAATAATAATAATAATAATAATGGACCGGAAAGAAAAGCTTGCCGAGGAATGATAACCGAAATGAAAAATTCGCGCAACAAGTACCGGACGACACAAATCTAGACTTTGTCACAAACACCCTTTGGCACAAACAAACTTATTCGCGACGCACACTCACGAAGGAATTGCATTTTTTTTATTGCCTTTCGGGGAATCGCGATTGGTCCTCGCAAAAATTACCCTCGGTTCTGCGCAGCATCGTTACAAAGCTTCCAATTTTATCATATTTTTATTCACATGTCGTCGTCTTTATTGTTAAAACATCACTCTCCGTTGAAGAAAATTTTTCTAAATTTAATAACACAGTGTTTCATCTAAAACAACAAAGAGCAATGTGGGTCCACGGACCCTAATCCTAAACAAATTAATGGTCTAAGGTTCGCCCAGCTTGTAGTAGCCAAAAACTGTCGCTGATTTAGTGGTATTTATGATTTTTTTTTAAATTCTTTTAAATTTGATACTCGCTAATTTGTTCGAGATTTCCTCGTCTATTTTTCGAAAATACAATATATCACAATCAACGACAGTTTCTCAAAACATGCACTAAAAAAACTGATCTTGGAAGCTTTGCAACGGCAATTCTTAAACAATAAAAAGTTCGAAAGTTTCTAGAACGCATTAAAAATTAAGATCCTCGCCTCTTAATCGCTTTTTAAAATTGGCTACGTCCCAACAAAAAAAAAGAAGGATTTTAATGGCGAAAGAGTCGACCTTTTATTTTCTACATATCATTTACTATGTATATCACAGGAAAGTACTGAGTGCCTTTTGTCAACTAATAATTAATTCTCTTTCACATTATTTTAGTCTCCGGCATCGAAAGAAAATTTCTTTTTAAATAACAAGCGTTCGTCGCGTCGCTAAACTTACTCGTAAATCGTCAAACTTGTCCTACGGAGGAAATTAAAATTTACACAATAATTATTGTTGCTTTGTATATTACATTAATCAAATCAGAGCGAACGCTTCGAATTCGACAGTGATTCCATGCGTATGTGACAGAGATTCGATTTCTTTTCGGCTAATACGTCACAATAAATAAATAATTAAATAATTTCTCGTTCAGTAACGCTGGAGATCCATGTAGCCCTCTTTCTTTTTTTCCTCTTCTTTACCGAGCTTGCTTCTTTTCTTTTACAATTAGCATCGTCTCGCATCCTACAATAATTAGAATATTACACACGATATTTAACTGTACGCATAGTATCATCGTAATAATAATAATAATAATGTATATATATATAATATATATATCGCTATAGACAAACAGTCAGATCCCCCGAGACGCCGTACTAACTATCGCGTTTCTTTCTTTAATATCTATAAATATCGCATAGTCTTATGTACAATTTCTTTAAATAGCGCTATTCTGATACCAAAATATCCACAATTCCGCGAAGTTAGAGCACCGAACCTCGCATTTTAGTCGTAACAATACACCGAAAAACGTTTAAATTCTAATAGAAGAAAGCAACATTTTTTTAAAATTTAAATCAAAATATCGATATCACCCCCAGCACAGTCTTCCCAAATGTCTAGATTCAAAATGGCCAATTTTATACGAAACTGATTTACTGAATGTAACAAGGGGAGGTCGCAAATTGTGGATTTTAGTTTCGGTTTATAATTTTTGTAATGAAATTAATTTGTCAAAACAGTCACATGCGCTTGTTTTTGCAACTAAAATTTTCGATAAATGTTTTTTTTTCATAATCTGTACTAATTATACTTTAAATTGGAACAATGAACGAAGTTTTTTAAAGCTCTGTTTTAATCGAATAAGAAATTAGTTTTTACATGAACACTATTTTTTTATCAATTAGGAAAACCTGCTTGATTTTTTTGTCGAAAAAAAAACAAATTTGCTTTGGAAACACTACCTCGTTCTTTTTTTTAATATAATTGATAAACACCACCGAAAAATAATAACATTTAGAGAAAATAAATTTTTTTGTAAAACAGATGATAAGTTTTTTAAAATTTAGGTTTTCAGTGAAAAAAGGCGTTGAAAATGATTTCAGGGTGTCTACTCAAATCCAGGGAAAAAATTCCCTGGAAATTTCAGGGTTTTTTTCTCCAGATATCTCAGATTTTTCCAGGTATAATTTTCATAGTACTATATTAAATTCAATTTAAGCCGCTCCCAATTCCCGATTTTTCAATTAATATACTTGAATTCTCAACTAAAAAGATTAATTTTCAATAAAAAAAGACGATTTTCTCAACAAAATGTATTAAATTTCAACCAAATAGTTGATTTTTTAACCAAAAGTTGAATTTTTAACTTAAAAATATCAGTTTTCAAGCAAAAATCGGAATAATAAAATTTACAGTAAAAAAATTCATTTTCCACAAAAGATTTTTAAACTAGTGATGAATTTTTAAATAAAATAATAAAAACTCAACTGGAACAGATGAATTATAAAACAAAAAGATGAGTTTTTGACAAAAGAATTTAACTTCCAACAAAAAAATTAATTTTCAAAGAAGAAAATTAATATTCTAAAAAAAAAACACTTTTCAAAAAAAAAAAAAACTCAAATTTTCAACAATATAGTTGATTTTTGAACTAAAAAAGACAATTTTTCAAATAAATATTTGCATCTCAACTTAAAAAGATCCACTTTTAACCAGGCTGGTTAATTTTCAAATAAAATGATGAACCTTCAACTAGAATAGTTGAAAATTAAATAAATGTGATGAATTTGAAACAAAGAAAATTATTTTATACCAAAAAAGACGAATTTTCAACGGTAAAAAATACTTTTTCAACCAAACTGACAGTTTTCACTTTTAAAATAACAAATTTAAAAAAAGTTGCATTTTCAAATAAAGTGATGAAGTTTCAACTGAAATGATAAATCTTCAACTGGGTTTACAACTGAGATTATTAATTTTTATCTAAAATTATTGAATTTTCAACTAAAAAGATGAATTTTCAAGCAATTTCAACTAAAATATATAATTTTTCAACAAAAAATTGAATATGTAATTAGTTGAAAAATTGATATTCAATTCTGGAGATGAATTTTCAAGCTCAGATATGGAATATTTAATCGAAATAGTTATATTTTCGATGTAAAAAAGTTTGTTTAAAAAGAAAATAATTTTCAAAATAGTAGTTGATGTTTCAATAAAATAGTTAAAGTTTCAAGTGAAATAGTAAAATTTTCAGTAATAAAAATAAGTTGTCAGCTAACTAAAAAACGAATTTTTTACCAGAAAGATAAATTTTTCAAATTTAAATAATAAATCTTGAACCAAAAAAATTAATTTTTAATAAAATAGTTTAACTTTCACACATGCAATCAAAATAGTATTCCAAAAAAGGTGACTTGACAAAGAAAAATGTAGTTGAAATTGCAACCAAAAAAGATTAAAACTTTTAATTAAAAAAAGTTAAATTCAATAAAAAAAAATACGAGGTTTCAACATGAGTTGAATTTTCAATTAAGAAAGATTTTTTCGGTCAAGGGAGAAAAAATTGCAGACACACTGTTCAATTTTCAAATAGAAAGATGATTGCCATTAGAGCACAAATTTTCCACACAAAACACATGAATTTTGAAGCAGAAATTTAAAATTTTCAACTGAGAAAGATCAATTTACAACAAAATTTCAGTTTAAAAAATTAATTTCAAATAAAAAAAGAAAGAATTTTCAACGAAATAGTAAAAAGCGTAATATAAAGCTTCTTTTAAATATGAAGAATCATTGCTATTCAAATTTAGATTGCAATTTAAAAAAAAATTAGGCATGCTTTTGAAAAAATTTCCTGATTTAAAAATAATCCCTGATATTTCTATGTTTTTCCAGGCATATGAAAATTCCCTGACATTTTCCAGTTATTCCATAATTTTTTTAGTTATTGAAACAAGTTTATAAAAATTTAAAAGAATAAAAAAGTTCAGACACTCTGGAAAATTAATACTTAGATAATCAGTTTTCATTACAAAAGTTATGAACCGAAACTAAAATTCACAATTAGCGGTGTCTCCCCTTGGAAAACTGCTTACGTAATTCAATTTTTCCTTCGACAAAACAGCTAAAATTGTTTAAAATCACACACAAATTATTTACTGGTCTACGTTTTAGTTCAAACGACGATTTATCTGTGGAAATAGTTTAAAAATAAAATACTTCCTACTGAATATTTTGATATAACACGGCATAAAAAATTAACTTTTCTTCCTAAATAGTTTTCTCAAATAAGGTACCGTTTTGCAATATGCCAATCATTAAAAAATTAATCAGATTATGCAAAAAATTAAACAGATTATTCAAAAAAAAAAAACCTTCAAAAACAATAAAGTTACTTATTCCTAAGTAATTATTTTGCGTCATAATTGTATCCAAATTATCCGTCATAAATTCGGATTAATCTACCATTTTCTGAATTTCTTTTATCTCTCAATAACTTGGCCCTCTTCTTCATCAATTATCACACTCGGAAAAATTCTGCTACCAGTGAAATCTCTTATTTTCGCCCAAATTAAAGACTATATACAAAAGCACTTTTCCTTCCATCAGAATCTGAAAAAACGTTTCATCGTTTTTCAGCGTTTCGCTACGACTATTCAAGACAAAGACGACGAGAACGTTGCGGGGACGTTGTATCATCGAGACTGGGACGCGTCCTCTTTTTTGTGAATGTCGCCCGGGTGCATTAGCGAGGGGTCGAGTTGTCTGCCTAAAACACCAGGAACTCCTGGTCCCGGACCAGCCCTGTGATGCATGTGAAGATTGCTCAGAGGTCCCGGGTTCGGATCCTTGCCCCTGAGAGCGTTCACTGGAGGTGGAGGATAAGCTGCATAAAGTTTCGCTCTCTCCTCTTCTTCTGCCCGGAAAGCGGCCATCATCGGATTGTAGCGAAGCTGCTGAAGGGGATCGTATCTGTATGGATCTCGGAAGGGATCTCCTGGCCAAGGAGCACCAGGTTGGCTGCCCGGACCCGACGGGGGTGGTGGGAAGGGCTGCATCGGATGACCGCCAAGACCTTGCAGCATGCTTCGCGACATTGTGTGAGGAGCTGGAACGCCGTGAGGATGCCTCGCGAGATAAGGGTGAGGATGCGTGTGGTGATACCTGGAAAACGAAGAGGAACAAATAATCAGCATTCGGAAATTTACATATCCTTTAGAGAGTTAAGATCATCTAAACCATCGGGTATCTTTTGAAAAAATAGGGGGTTCTAAATTCGAAGGGTGGAAATACAAAAGTGTATTGGGATTGGTTAAACTGCGATACGCCACCTGGTGACAGAAATCCAAACTAAAAATAATAGGTACGATTTTTTTCTACAGTTTAAAGTATTTATTGGATAATAAAAATAAGTCTTTATCGGAAGCAAAGGGTTTTGATGAAAATTACATATTATACAGTAAAAACACATTTTTTGACAGAAAGGTTTTTCTAAACAAAAAAAAACAGAACAATTATTGTTCTATTTATTGTGATTTTCAAAAGATTATAAACTTAAATGGACTTATTTTTAAGCAAAAATGAATTTTTATTAATTTATGCTTGAAGCATTTACAATTTAAAAATCTGATCTAAAAGCTAGGTTAGAAATCGTATTTAAATTCCAATCTTTGCATAATCTGGATAAAATTTGTCGCTATATACATTAATCAAAGTTTATGTGAGCTTACACTGCATTGAAAAATACATAATACAGTGAAATAAGTGTTGTTTTTCTAAAAAAATTTTTGATAAAGATGTTCTTTTTCATTGTATAAGATGGAAATTCTATTTAAAACGATTTGTTTTTTATGAAGATTTGTTTTTAGTATTCAATCATTATTTTATACTTAACAAAACAAACGTAAAAACACTTTTATTTGGTTCAAAATTTAACAATTTTCTTAAAAAAGACATCCCTTTTGGTCACAAATTTAACTGTTATATTACAAATTTGTCTTTTTGGGTTAAAAATTACATTCTTTTCGTAGAAAATTAACCCTTTTTTTTAAATTCATATTTTGTTGCTAATACGTCAACTGAAATTTTTTTTGGATAAAAACTATTTCCTAGAAAACTTTTTGTTTAAAATGTGTATTTTTGTATTTTAAAGCCAATTGAAATCTTTTTGGATGAAAATTTAATTCTTTTTTTCAAAATTAATCTTTTTGGTGTAAAAATTCACCTGTTTCCGTAGAATTTTCATTTTTCTTGGACAAACATGCAATTGTTTGGTTGAAAATTTAACAATCTTGTTGAAGTCATGCTTTTGTGTAAAAACTCGCATATTTAACAGAAAATTAACTTATCGTTTACAATTCTTATTTTGATGTTGGAAAGTGAACTGGAATTTTCTTTGAATAAAAATTAAACTATTTTTTTTAATTCATCTGTTTTAGGAGAAATTTCATCTTTCTTGGATGAAGATGCAATTATTTAAATGAAAATTCTGCTGTACTTTTTATTCGAACTTCATATTTTTGTATCTGAGAGAGAAGTAAAATCTTTTCTAGATGAAAATTCCTTTTTTTTAAATTAGTTTTTTCTTTAATTAAAAACTTATCTGTTTTAGGAGAAATTTATTTTCCTTGGATAAAAATGTAACTGTTTGGTTGAAAACTAAACTATTTTATTAAAAAGTCATACTTTCTGTTTGAAAATTCTACTGTTTTATAGAAAACTGAACTATTTCGTATAAAAAATTACTTTTCGTGTAAAGTTTATATTTAGGTGTTGAAAAATTATCTGAAATATTTTTTGGATAAAAGTTAAAATTTACAAAAAATGTGATCTTTTTTTATTAAAAATTCACCCGCTTTAGTACAAATTTAATTTAATTCTTCAATTTAAAATTCAATTTTTTTCGTAGAAACTTATTGTTTATTAAAAAAATTCATATTCCGAACTTGAAAAGTCAACTGGAATCTTTGTCGAATGAAAATTCAACTATTTTTTTTGCACTTTTTTAAAAATAAAAATTCATCTGTTTTAAGAGAAACTTTTTCTCTTTGAGGTACAAATACAACTATTTGGTAGAGAATTCAATGATTTTATTAAAAAATCATGCCTATTGGTGAACATTTGTCTTTTAGGATAAAAAAATTCAATTTTTTTCGTAGAAACTTATTTCTTGTTTAAAAATTCATATTTTGGTTGTGAAAAATCAACTGAAATTTCTTTTAACAAAAAATTCAACTGTTTTTTCTCTTCAAAATTTATCGTTTTGATTTAAAAGTTCACCTATTTTATAGAAATATAATTTTTTATGAAAAAGCAACTTGAACAAAATTCTTCTTTGCCTGAGTATTCAACTATTTTGTTTGAAAGATTTAGTCGAATTACTTTGTTAAATAAATTACTATTTTGTTTAAAAAATGTATTTTTTAAATTGAAAATTCAACTGCTTGGTTAAAAGTTAAACCACATTATTAATAATTTATTTGATTGATTGAAGACTTATGTCTTTAGGTAATATTTAACTGTTTAGTCAAAAAGCCTTTCTTTTTGGTTTAAAAATAATTTTTAAATGAAAATGTGACTTTTCCATTTTTTTAAGATCGAACTTTTTTATTTGAAAGCCCTCCTTTTTTTGTAAAAAAAAAAAAAACAAATAATTTTGTCGGTTTGAAATTTCATGTTTGCTAGGTAAAAATTCATAAATTTTGTGGAAATTTAATTTTTTGCTGAAAGCACATATTTTGGTTTGAAAATTCAATTTTTGCAGAGAAAATTAGTCTTTTGGCTTAATGGTTCAACAATTTAGATAAAATTTTATTTCTTTTTTCGTTTTGAAATTAATTTTTTTTGGTTTAAATTTCATCTTTTTTTATCGAAATATAAACTGACACTTCTTTTTTTAGGGAATTTATCTTTCTAGGTTGAAAATTCAAATATTATGTTAAGAATTTAATTAAAAATTAGTCAAGAAAAAATCAGGGAATTTTGAAAATGACATTCTCTGATATCCTGCCTAATTTTACTAGCAATAACTAGCAAATTATTTCTGAAACCTAAAAATCACCTACAGTAAAGGGCGGGGTGGGTGGGGGGGGGGGAGATATTTTGTTACGCTTTATTACAGGGTCTATAATCCGTTAGGTAATTCAAGTACAGCCCTTTAAAGAATTTGGTCACGGTAAATTACTTTTATGTGTGAGCTCACCCTACTTTCACGTGAAACAAAAAATATAGGGTGCTTTCACATCGAATAGTGATACCTACGAGCTTAAATCCAGGGAATTGAACGACGAGTTTGTGTTAATTTCTAATCGACAGAATAGAATCTTCTTTGTTCTCTAATTGATTGGCTTGCAACTAAAAAAAAAAAACCAGTCGGGAACTAAAGACACACCAAGATAAATACCTAGGATCGGGCATTTGATTTTGCCCTGGACCAGGTCCCGGTCCTGGACCCGGCCCAGGTCCAGGTCCGACAGGTGGTGGCCTCGGAAGCATAACGACTTCGTCCTCCTTGCTTCGCGGCTCTTCCTTGACTCGAACCTCACCCGTATCGAGAGGCGCAGATCCATTTCTAAGAGGCGATCTTTCTCGTCCCATGGCCGCATGCTGACGATTCTTCATCATCATCCTCTCCCGCTCCATTTCCCGCCTCTCCATCTCTCTCCTCTCCTTTTCCCGTCTATCCCGCTCCCGCTCGGCAGCTTCCTGTTTTCTCTTCTCTTCCTTCTCACGTTCTCGTCTCTCCTTTTCCCGCTGCTCCTCTCTTTCTCTTTCCCGTCGTACCCGTTCCCGTTCGCGCTCCCTTTCCCGTTCTCGCTCGCGTTCTCGTTCCCTTTCCCGTTCACGTTCCTCAAACTCCGCCCTTCTGTCGATGGTTGGCATTTCCGGTTTTATCGCCCAGGAAACTGTCGTAGGTGGAAAACCAGAAGGAGCTCGCTGCAGTCTGAAAATTGAATGGAACTTTTAGAACTCTGAAGCAGTTTTGGATTCCAGGGATAGGTAAATAATAACTTACCCTCTCCATGGATCGTGAACTGATCCCAATCCACCCATGGGAGGCATTTCTCTCGAGGGAGGAAAGCCGGAGAAACCTGGAAAGTTGGGATTCGTCGTGCCGAAGGTCGAGGGGTATCTACCGAATGGAGACATTCCAGTTCCTGTAAAAAGAATCATACATAAACTAGGTGAAATCAATTTGGCTCCAGAGCAAGTTGTCCTTCCGCACAGTGGTTCAAACCTGGAATTTACTGTTCATAATCAATTAAAATCTTTGTGAAATTTTCTAAACAAATTTGAGATCGTTTACAATCTTTATAACATTTTTGTGAAATCTTTGCGAAATCTTTTTAATTTATTTTAGATCATTAGAATATTTTTAATCTTTGTGAATTATCTTTAAATTTTGGCAAAATCATTGACATCCTTGAAATCGTTAAAAGTTTTTCAAATGTTTTTGAATCTTTATGAAATTTTTGTGAAATCTTTTGTATTCATTTTAAATCATTAAAATATATTAAATCCTCGTGAATTATCTTTAAATTTTGGCCAAATCATTGAAATCCTTGAAATCGTTAAAAGTCTTGCAAATGTCTTGAAATCCTTGAAACCGTTTTGAATCTTTCAAATATTTTGAAATCTTTATGAAATTTTTGTGAAATCTTTGAAATCTTTGCGAAATCTTTTGTATTCATTTTAAATCATTAAAATATTTTTCATCTTCGGGAATTATCTTTAAATTTTGGCAAAATAATTCAAATCCTTGAAATCGTTAAGTCTTTCAAATGTTTAGAAATCTTTGCAATCCTTGAAACCGTTAAAAATCTTTCAAATGTATTTAAATCTTTATGAAATTTTTGTGAAATCTTTGAAATCTTTTGTATTTACTTTAAATCATTAACATATTTTAAATCCTTGTGAAGTCTCTTTAAATTTTGGTAGAATCTTTGAAATCCTTTGAAACCGTTTAAACCCTTTCAAATGTTTTGATATCTTTATGACATTTTTGTTGAAATCTTTTGAATTTGTCTTAAATCATTTAAATATTTTGAATAATTAGAATAATTTAAATCTTTGTGAAATGTTTTAAAACATTGTGAAATCTTCTACACAAATTTGAAATTGTTTAAATCTTTGAATTCTGGTGTAATATACCCTTTTTGAATCTTTGAAATTCTTGAAATCTTCTTAAATCCTTACGAATTCCTTGAAATATTTTGTTATCATTTAAAATCATTAAAATATTTTATATCTTTGGGAAATCTCTTTAAATTTTGGTAAAATCTTTGAAATCCTTGAAATCGTTTTAAGTCATTCAAATGTTTTGAAATTTTTGTGAAATCTTTTAAATCTTTGCGAAATCTTTTATATTGATTTTAAATCTTTGTAAAGTCTCTTTATATTTTGGTAAAATCTTTGAAATATTAGTGAAATCTATTGTATTAATTTAAAATCATTTAAATATTTTAAATAATTAAAATACTTTAAATCTTTAGGAAATTTCTTTAAATTTTGGTAAAATATTTTAAATCTTTTTGAAATATTTGAAATTCTTGAAATCTTCTGAAATCCTTACGAATTCTTTGAAATATTTTGTTTTCATTTAAAATCATAACAATATTTGAAATCCTTTGTGAAATCTTTTGAAATATTTTAAAACTTTTGAAATCGTTTAAAACCTTTCAAATGTTTTAAAACCTTTGGGAAATCTTGGAAATCATTGCGAAATCTATTGTATTGATTTTAAATCACTAAAATAGTTTAAATTATTAAAATATTTTAAATCTTTACGAAATCTCTTTAAATTTTGGTAAAATCTTTGAAATCTTTGTGAAATGTTTGAAATCTTTGTGAAATCTTCTAACAAAATTTAAAATCGTTTAAAATCTTTGACATTTTTTAAATTCATTTGAAATTTTTGAAATCTTCTGAAATCCTTACGAATTTCTTTGAAATATTTTGTTTTCATTTAAAATCATTGAAATATTTGAAAGCTTTTGAAATCGTCTCAAATGTTTTTAAATCGTTTAAAATCTTTGAAATGTTATGAAAGTTTTAAAATCTTTGAACTCTTTTGACGACCTTTTGAAATCTGGTGTATACTCAAAAACGAAATGGTCAACCCCTCAAAATAAAATCATTTTCAATTTTTCTAGCTATCTTAAGAAAAGGTTTTGATTCTTTTGAAAATTTTGAACATTCTTAAAAAGCTTATAAATTTTGAGTTCAAAATCTATAAAAATCTAAATTTTGCTTTGAATTAGGCCATGGCATAAGGAAATTTGTGTGCCTGATAAAGAAAAGGGCAAAGATTAATTTTATTACACACTAGCAGTAATTACACACGCGCAAATCGCGCGTTCACGAATCTGCATTTTTATTTTTCAACATAAAAAATACGTAAATTTAAAAAATAAAGCAGGGAGCGGTGGCCCTCAAACCCGTAAAAGGGAGAGATTAAGTACGTACATACATACATACATAATACATGTAAATTTAAAAATCAATTATAAAAACAATTTTTTGATTATATGCTAAAAATTTTTTTACAATAATTATTAGTTTAGAAATTGAAGGCATCTGAAATTAAAAAGAAGATTATTGAACAACTTTGGACAATTTAATCAGAAAAAGGAATTAAATTGCATAATACCTAAATCGAAGCACTGACAAGTAAACAATTTCACTTTGAATTGAAGAATCATGAAATTAAAAGTTTTCAGAATACAAATTTAGAAAAGAGGACAATTTCAAATCCTTACAAATTGAATATTTTAAGATTAGGTCATTTAAAATTCAGAGGAACTGAAATTGTATTATTTATACTTAAAAGCGTTTAAAATTAAATATTAAAAATTGCACCTTTCAATTTGAACAATTTTAAATTCAAAGCGATTAAGATTTGGCAATTTAATATTGGAAACTCAATAAAATCTTTCAATGACAAAGATTCTGAAATTATAGAATTTTAAATTGTTATTACATAACGAAATTATAATGTGCATTAAAGATAACCAGACAAATTTTTCTAAAATTAAAGAATGAATTGAATTATACTAAACAAAATTTCAAACTAAATAGCAATTTTAAATCACCGATGAACTAACAATTTTAAATTGCTAATTAAATTTTCCAAAATTCAAGCAATTCAATTTTAGTAGGAAAATTAAAATCTATGAAAGGCAAACATTTTTTATTTCACACTTGAAATTTTCCAATAAAATATTTTCAATTTGAAATGATTTATTTGCTTAAATCTTCAACTAAAAATCGGAGAAATTTATGATATTACATTGAAAATTAAAAAATAATAACAAAACAAGATTGCTGTGATTTGATTCAATTTTTTGAAATGATACAGTTTTAAGCTTTGCAGTTCAAAATTGCTTTATATTTACAACTAAAATTATCAAAGCCAAAACTGACTATCAAGGCTTTTCATATATTTTGAAATATTTATTAGTGAAATGGTCTTGTCATTTTGAACAATTATTTGAATTTGAAACTACAATATTGTGAAATTATACATTTGAAACCTCCCAGAATTAATGTAAAAATTAATTTAAGAAAAAACTTACGTTTCAAGGCCTCCGATTAATTTGTTTTAGAATAGCGCATTCAAAGCCATCATTTTGAATTAAAATTATAGGAATTTTTAAGACGATAAATATATTATTAATAAGTATGTTACCACGTAAACGACTGGTTAGACGTTTTGTTCACTAAAAACTGTAATTTCTGTCAAAAAAAAAAAAAAAATCACTTATCATTTTCACCGTTAAAAATTACAGAATTTTAAGTATTCCGAGAAGCATTATGAAATTAAAAATTTTAATTATTTTAAACACTTTGAAAATGATATGCTTTCTAATTTAGAACTCAAAAAAAATCAAATAAAAATAACAAAACGCACGAATTATGAAATACGGGTAATCTCCCGGTGCAATATTTCTCTCTCGGTTTTCCCAAATCTCCAGGGTGGATGGCCACCCTGGCGACTGTAGATACAGTAGAAATCACTTTTCTAAATTGACTAAAAATGATTAGAATAATGTAAACTTGAAGTTTTCTGCGATCAGAAGTAAATTCCCGATTTTCTAATTAAATTCCCGGTTTCCCGGTCAAGTCGCCAGCCATCCTGATACACTGAAATAATCGAAACATACCTAAATGCGAGGATGTTTGCGAGAGGAAGGCAACAGGATGAGGCTGAGGTGGTGGTGGATGAGTCTGTGGCATATTTGTGGGTAGAGACATCGGTGTGCTGAGTCCCAGACCAGCTGTAGGTCCCCCGGCAAACAGATGTCCTGGTGGTCGGAGCAGTTCCGTTTTTGTGTTGGCCGCACTGCTGGCCTTCGCTTCCGCACGCTGCTTCTGCTGATGATGGTAGATCTCCCACGCTATCCGAGCATGCATAGCATTCCACTTTCCCGTCTTCTGCAATGCGAATTCAACGTTCGAGAACTGTTTCGCTCGAAAGTCCTGATTGTTTCGTACATTTGGATTGGGCATCTTTCAAGAAAAAAGAAAAGGAAAGCTACTTGTAATTAAACAGAACGATTGTCAGGATTAAAAAAGACTGCTTGGCATCGTTGCCTCTTTTTTAACGAACATTAAGTATCGCTGCACGACCTGGGTCGAAGTTTTCACTCTACCTTTGGAGGAAACGACGAAAGATGATTATGCGAGACAAATGGTCCCGGAGGCCCACTTCCAGGATGAAGAAGTCCAGTGTTGAATCCAGAGAAGCCAGTGAGGTTGAGACTCCCGCGAAAAAATTGCGAGTCAACTGCTCCTAACTTTGGAATGTCCTTAAATAAATTGAACGAAGTTTAGTGAAGATTTCAGACTGTTTTGAGAATTGGTTAGGTGTTTAAAATGGTCGGAGTGTTCAGCGATTACTAGGAAAAAAATCAAGGTCTTTTCCAGGTTAAGAAATCAAGTTTTTCCGGGTCTCCTTTTTTTTACATCAAATAATTAAATAAACGTTTGCTTTATATGTAAAGATTAAATTATTCATTTTTTATTGGCCAACAATTTCTAAAGAACATAAGTTGTTTTTGTGAAATCTTTGGGAATATATTTTGAAATCTTTGTAAAGTCTTTAAAATTTGTGTGAAACTTTTTTATCTTTTCAAATCTCTGTAAACTCGTTGAAATCTTTTAAAGTATTTAAAATCTTTGTGAAATCTTAAAATTTCTGTGAAATCTTGGAAATTTTTGTGAAATTTTTTGAAATCTGCAGGAAATTTGTTTAATATTTGTGAAACCTTCCTTTAATCTTTATTTGTGAAAACTTTAGTGTTCGTTTGAAATCATTGAAATCCATTGAAATCTTCTCAAATTTCTTGAAACATTTCGAAATTGTTTAAAACCTTTGAAATGTTCTGAAATCTTTAATATCTATCAAACATTTTTAAATTCTTGAAATCTTTTGAAATCCTTATGGATTCTTTGAAATTTTTGCGAAATCTTTCTAAAATCTTTTTTATTCGTTTGAAATCATTGATATATTGGAAAGCTTTGTGAAATCTTTTCAAATACTCGAAAAATTTTGAAAATATTAAAAATCTTTGAGATAATTTGAAATTGCATATTTAAAATCTTTGAAATCTTTGTGAAATGTTTAAAACCTTTTGAAACGTTCGAGATCTTTTTAATAAAAAACATTTTTATTGAAAAATGTTAAAATTTCAACAACAAAACATTAATTTTAAGCATGTTTTTTTGCAATTAAATTTTTTCTGACCGTCGCTTCTTAGCAATTTTTGAAAAATGATTGCATTCTAGTAAATGACGAATTATTTTTCCGGGAAAACATTCTCTACGTATACAACTCTGTTTTTAATTTTTAAAATAACTAAATAATCTTAAAATATAATTATTTGTTTAAAAAATGTTTTTTTACAAAAAAATTGTTCGAATGATTGCAGCCATGGAAAAATTTACTTTTCAAAATTGGAAACAGTAGAGTTGTAGAGAATGTTTTTTTTCCGGAGAAAATAAGTCATTTGTTAAAATGCAATCATTTTAAAAAAATAGATAAAGAGCGACGGTCAGAAAAAAATTAAATAACAAAAAAACATGTTAAAAATTAATGCTTTTTTTGTGTTTGAATTTTAACATTTTTCATAAAAAAAATTTTTTATTCAACAGTCATAATATTCTAATGATTAAAATCATTGAAATTTTTTTTTCTCCAGATACACGACTTTTGGCAACTACCTTAAACGACTTCAAATTTGTTGAGAACATTTCAAAAGATTTGACAAATATTTTAAAGATGTAGAAGATTTTTTGAAATCTTTATGAAATGTTTATCTTTGAAATACGTATGAAATCTCTTGTATTTATTTGAAACTAAAAATATTTGAAACCTTTTGAAATCTTCTACAAAAATTTGAAATCACTGAAAATCTTTGAATTGTACTGAAAACTTAAAAATCTGATTTAATATACCTTTTTTAAATCTTTAACATCATTCAAATCCTCTGAAAGTTTAAAAAATCTTCTAAACAAATTTGACATCATTGAAATATTTGAAATCTTTGTGAAATCTTTTCAAAATTTGGTACAATTTTTGAAATTCTTAAAACCGTTGTGAAATGTTTTAAAATATTTTTGAAACATTCGAAATCTTTATAAAATCTTTGAAATCTTTGTGAAATGTTTTGAAATATTCTGAACAAATTTGAAGTCGTTCAAGGTAGTCGTCGTGCCAAAGCCAAATATCTGAAAAAATAGGTTTGCTATGATTTTAAGAATCAAATTATAACTTTTACAAAAAAAACATTAATTTCAACCATGTTAAATGACGCATTATTTTTTCCGGGAAAACATTCTCCTGTTTTTAATTTAAAAATAACTAAATAAGCTTAAAATATAATTATTTGTTTAAAAATGTTTTCTTCGAAAAAAATGTTCTAACGATTTGAGCCATAGAAAAATTTACTTTCAAAACTGGAAACAGGAGAGTTGTAGAGAATCTTTCTAAAAAAAAAAAATAAAACGTCATTTATTGAAATGCAATAATTTTTTTAAAATAGATCAGAAGCGGCGGTAAGAAAAAATTTAAATAACAAAAACACGTTTAAAATTAATATTTTTTGTTTTTGTAAATCTTAACCTTTTTCATAACAAATATTTTTTATTCGACAGTGATAATATTTTGATTATTAAAATCATAGAACATTTTTTTCTCCAGATATATGAATTTTGGCAACTATCTTAAACGACTTCAAATTTGTTTAGAACATTTCAAAATATTTGACAAACATTTCTAAGATTTAGAATACTTTTTGAAATCTTTATGAAATTTTTTATGAAATCTTTGAAATACGTGTGAAATCTTTTGCATTCATTTGAAACCATTAAAATATTTGAAATCTTTTAAAATGTTGGAAAAATCTTTGAAATCCTTGAAATCTTCGTAAATTTTTTTGAAATATATGTGAAACATTCGAAATCTGTGTAAAATTTTTTAAATCTTTGTGGAATATTTTGAAATCATCTAAACAAATTTGAAAACTTTGAAATCTGGTGTATTTTATCCTTTTTGAAATCATTGGATTTGAAATCTTTATGAAATCTTTTGCATTCATTGTTACAATCTTTGAAGTTTTTTGAAATCTTTGACATCGACAAAATTTGACATTTGAAACTATTTAAAATCCTTGAAATCTTTTGAAAGTTTGAAAATCTTTGTGAAATATTAGAAATCTTTTAAAATGTTGTAAATTTTTTTGAAATCCTTGAAATCTTTGTGAAATATTTTGAAATCTTCTAAAAAAATTTTAAATCTTTCAAATCTGGTGTATTTAAGCCTTTTTGAAATCATTGGATTTGAAATCTTTTGCATTCACTGGATATCATTAAAATACTTGAAATCTTTGTGAAATGTTTTGAAATGTTTTAAAATGTTGGTAAAATCTTGGAAATTTTTTAAAATCTTTATACATTTTTTAAAAATATTTGTGAAACATTAGAAATCTGTGCAAAATCTTTTAAATCTCTGTGAAATATTCTGAAATCTTCTAAACAAATTTGAAAACTTAAAAATCTGGTGTATTTTATCCTTTTTGAAATCATTGGATTTGAAATCTTTATGAAATCTTTTGCATTCATTGGTACAATCTTTGAAGTTTTTCGAAATCTTTGAAATCAAAAAAATTTGACATTTGAAACTATTTAAAATCCTTAAAATCTTTTGAAAGTTTGAAAATCTTTGTGAAATATTAGAAATCTTTTAAAATGTTGGAAAATTTTTTGAAATCCTTGAAATCTTTGTAAATTATTTTGAAATATTTGTGAAAAATTCGAAATCTTTGTAAAATCTTTCAAAATCTTTGTGAAATATGTTGATATCTTCTAAACAAATTTGAAATCTTTCAAATCAGGTGTATTTTGGCCTTTTTGAAATCATTGGATTTGAAATCTTTTGTATTCACTGGATATCATCAAAATATTTGAAATCTTTTAAAATCTTTGAAAAATCTTTGAAATCCTTGAAATCTTTATACATTTTTTTTAAATATTTGTGAAACATTAGAAATTTGTGTAAAATGTTTCAAATCTTTGTGAAATATTTTGAAATCTTCAGAACAAATTTGACATCTTTAAAATCCGGTGTACTGTACCCTTTTTGAAATTATTAGATTTGAAATCATTAGATTTGAAATCTTTATGAAATCTTTTGCATTCATTGGATATCATTAAAATATTTGGTATCTTTTGAAAGTTTTAAAATCTTTGTGAAATATTAGAAACCTTTGAAATCTTGTCTACAAGCCTTATTTAAATCCTTGAATCCTTTTTAAAGTCTTTGAAATCCATGAATTCTCTTTGATGTGTTCAAAATCATTTTAAACATTATAAAAGCTTTGAAATATTTTGAAATCTTTATAATCATCTTGTAATTTTTTAAAGTTCGGCGTGTATTTAAAAACCGAGTGATCAACCCCTCGATAACTAGTTTTAGAGGCAAAACAAAAACAGAAATTCAAGGTAATCGTGATAAATTCAAGAAGAAATCCAGGTTTTCAAGTTTTTCAAGATTTTCAAGGTCGCTGGCGACCTGATGGTGTAAAGAATAGAGGGAGAAATTGATCTGATACTTACAATTGAGGGTGGATAGAGACTCGTGGGTGCATTTTGAGGGTGCAAAGATGACGAGTGCTGATGCACATGCGTGTGTTCATGCTGATGATGATGCATTTCAGTTCGAATGTACAACGGTGGTCCAAGATTACCCACATCAACACCAATATTTCGATTCTGCGGTGCCAGGAATCTGTTCTCAAGGTCTCGTCTCAACAGGTCTGCCTGACCTGCAACGTGAGTCACCCCTTGTTCCGATTAGAATAAGCTCCCTTGCTATAACTCACATTGACAATGACAACATCAAAATCACACAACTCTACTTACTTGTTTGGAAGAGCGATTCAGCCGAGAATGGATTCGGATTGGATGTAGGTGGAGGAAGCGAAGACATGGAGGTGTGAGAACTCGCATTTGAAACTGGCGGCGGTAGTGGAGTTGCAAACATAGGCGGTGGAAAAGTGTGCAAGCCCAGCGGAACTGGTGGTGGAGTTGGCCTCGGAACTGATGTATTTGTTGCCGGAGACATTTGGGGAGCTGAGCTGCTGCTGTAACGGGAAAGGAAAGACAAAAAAAATTGTAGTCTTCCAATGCGAGTTCATCAGGAAAAGACGAAGCCGAGCTTTTTATAAACGAAACCACGGTCATCAAAATGAAAAGAACAACGAGAAATTGAAATACCTATACCTGATCCACCCTTGAGCCTTGGAGTAAGCAGGTAGACTAGAATTGGCTGGGGAGGATTGGCTATTTGGCACACTAACAGGCGTTATGCTCCCGCGACTTAAGCTGCTCACGTTGCTGCTGTAACGAGGATCATTTTTTATTGCTAGAGTTCGCTACAAAATATTTTCTTATCAGGGTGCCTATTCAAATCTTCGAACGAAATTCCCAGACAATTTCAGGTTTTTTCCAGGTATCTAAAGTTTTTTCCAAATATCATTTTTTATATTACGGAGCCATTAAAATATTTCGCATTTTTTTAAACTATCGACTTGGCATGGGTATACAGTTTCGTGAGTATATTTGAAATTTTTTTCAGTTTCTAGTGATTTAATTCATATGTTTAATTTAGAAAGCTTTCACAAATTATATTGCGGGATATTTTTTAATATATTAGCCCCATCGATTAAATAATAATTAAATTATACTAAAAACAGAATTACTCATTTCTAGAATTTGTCTCTAACGTCCACGCATTTGAGCAATAATTCAAACAAATTTTTATTTTAAAGTTTAAAGTATTGCATTTGTAACAAGATAGATGAATTTTCTGCCAAAAAGAAAAATTTTTTCCAAAAAAGACCATTTTTTCAGCAAAAAACATCAATTCTCGGCCAAATAGTTGAAAAAAAAGTCAACCAAAGTGATACATTTTTAACTAGAATGATGAAATTTCAACTGGAATAATAAAAATTTAAAGAGATTTTTAGCAAAAGGGTTTAACTGTCAATCAAGTAGTTTTATTTTCAACGACAAAAATGAATTTTCATACCAGAAGATTAATTTTCTACCAAGAAGACGATTATTAAACAAACAAATAGTCGAATTTCAAGCCAAAAGGATAAATTATCAAATAGAAGTAAGAATATTTTACTGGAATAGTTGAATTTTCAACCAAAACTTTGTCAACCAAAACTTTATTCGTTACATTTTCAGTTTAGAAGAAAAATTTACAACGAAAAAAAATTATCTTTAAAAAAATAGATACACTTTCAAAGAAAGTGATGAGTTTTAAAACAAGCTGATGAATTTTTAACTAAAATTATGAGTTTTGAATGAGAAAGACGAATTTTAAACCAAGAAGTTTAATTTCTACCCAAAAAGACGAATTTTCGACTAAAAGAGAAAAATTTTCATCCAAAAATGAAAGTTACATTTTTAGTTTAAAATTAAACTTTAATAAAAAACAACAAATTTTCAACAAAATAGTTAATTTTTCAAAAGTAATAGTTACATTTTCGAAACAAAAATTTATTTTCAGCAGAAAAAAACGATTTTCAACAAAATAGGTCGTTTTTAATCAAAGTGATGAGTTTTCAATTAAAATGATGAATCTTAAACAAAAACAAATAATGTTTATCACAAGAGTTTAACTTTCGACCAAGTAGTTCAATTTTCATTCCCAAAAAGAAAAATGATAGAGAAAAGATTTCGTAGTTGATATTTCAACCATAAACTTTTTGATTTTTAATCAACAACATTTGAATAAAATCAAAAATACAAATTTTCAACATGAGTAGAAGTTTCAAATAAGAAAGATTTTTCAGTCAAGAGATATAAAAAAATACAAACAAACTGTTGGATTTTCAAGAAAAAAATAAATTTTTAATCATGAATATTAACTTTCTATCAATAAGAACGAATTTTCAACAAAAGACATGAATTTTGAACAAGACACTTAAATTTTCAACTAAATTAATGAATTAATTTCAAACAAGCAAAAAAAGAGAATTTTCAACAAAATAGTTCAATAAAGTCATATAAAACCACTTTCACAAATAAATAATAATTGGTAGTCAATTTTATATTTCAATTTAAAAAATTAATTAAGCACGCTCTCGAACAAATTCCCTGTCTTTGAAAAAAATGCCCTGATATTTCCAGGAATTTTCAATATTTCGAATCCTTTGATATCTTTTGAAATCCCTGAAAACTGTTTAAAACTCTTGAAAATGCCTGTGAATATTTCACAGTACCCTAAAATATTTTTAATCCTCTGATCATTTTGTCAATTGATCCTCAGGATCAATAAAATTAAAATTTTTTCAATTAAAAAAATTGATTGAATAAAGTAGAATTTAATAATATAAAAAAAATGCCAAAGAATTCCAAAGAATTAAGGATACGTTAAGAAGAATTCAGGGTGAATTCTAAAAAAGAATTTCAAATCTCTTTAAATCTTAAAGACTCTCAGAAATATAAATAAAGTTTTCATCCTTGAAATATTTCAAACACCTTAAAATCCCTTCAAATTACTGAAATTAATGAAAAATTCCTTGGAACCTTTTAAAATTCCCTAAAATACTTCAAAGAAAAAGTTCTTAAAAATACCTTAAAATCTTTAAAAATCCTTTCAAATTGACGAAATCTATTAAAAACGTTGCGGGATCTTTAAAAATATCTTGAAATATTTCCAAAGTAGCATAGGGACCAAATTTTGAAAATATGGTACTTTAGGGACCTTTAAGTTAATATAGGGTAAAATAGGGGATGATACCGGGACAGATCTGTGAGGCCTCTAATCAGAGTGGCCACTATTTTTGAAATTTTCGTCTCTCGGCTTTCTCTCGGTAAATATTTGCGATTTCTCCCGGTTCAGAAAAAAATTAAGTCTCTTTGCGAAACTCACAGTTTTTCATACATTTAATCAATTGCGAAAAACGATAAGCCTCAGCAAACCTTTTTGCAAGAAACCGGCTGACTTTGAATCATATAATGCTAGAAATAATAAATTTATTTGTATAATAATATGAAAATACATTCTTTTTATTACCCGCTAGCAGTAAATGCACGCGCGCAAATCGCGCGTTCACGTCTCTGGATTTTTATTTTCTAACATGAAAAATATACAAATTTAGACTTCTATTAAACCAATTTTTTAACATTAGGTTTGAACTATTTTTGAACAAATAATAAATAATTTTGAATTAAAAGTTCATGAAAAAAAAATATTGAACAATTGTGAACAATTTCATTAGAAAAAAGGAGATGCATTGCATAATTTTTAAGTTGAAGTGCTAACAATTAAATAATTTTATTTTGAATTGAAGAATTACGAAATTAAGCGATTTCAGATTAAAATTTCGAAAATAGGAGAATGACAAAACGTTAAAAATTGAATATTTGAAGATTCCAATTCTGGTAATTGAAAATTGAATTTGAATCATTTTTAATTAAAACCGATTAAGGGTTCAACAATTTAACATTGAAAACTAAATTATTGAATCTTTCAAAGTCGCAAAGCTTTTAATTATTTTAGAATTTTTAATTGTTGTTACATACCAAAATTATAATTTAACATCAAAGCTGATTAAGCTAATTTTTCTCAAATCAAAAAATTAATTTAATTAATTATTTCAAACAACAAAAAATTAAAATAAATAGTAATATTAAATGGGGAACATTAAAAATGAAAAAATGTTCACTCTGGAACATTGAAACTTAAGCGAATGCGAACTTCATTTAAAACAGAATTAAAATTTAATTATAAAAAATTATGATATTAAAACTTTTTTATACTCAAACCCATAAAAAATTAAATTATTTAAATTAAATTTAAATAGCTTAAAAAATTATCGTTCTTTAATCGCTAATTATACTTTCCAAAATTTAACCAATTCAATTTTGATTGCAAAATTAAAATCTATGAAAGAGAGAAATTAAAAATTCAGCGTTCAAAATGTAAATTCTGACATCTACAATTGTAACTATCTAAAGTTAGGGTAATTATTATTGATTTACTTGTGTATTAATTTCAGATAGCTTAATTTTTATCATTGTTTATTTTAAACTCCATTCTTAATTTCAAATTTCCTTTTAGAATTATTCATTCTTGAAACTTTCCAATCAAATATTTTTCAATTTGTAAATTATTTATTTGTTTAAATCTTCAACTAAAAATTCAACAATTTTAAGATATTAAATTGAAAATTAAAATGAAGAATACAAAACAGGACTGCTGTTACATGATTCCATTTTTTAAAATTGTAAAATTTTAAGCTTTTTAATTCGAAATTGCTTTGTATTTACATATAAAATTGTTAAATTCAAAAACATCAAGGCTTTTAATATGAAATTTTAAATTATTTAATATCAGAATGGTCCTGCAATTTTTTAATAATTATTTGAATTTGAAACTGCAGTATTGTGAAATTTAAAATTCAAAAATTCCAAAAATTAATCTAAAAAAATAATGCACGAATTTTTTCTCCAAAAGCTTGCAGTTCTTTTTGCTTTTCCCATTGAAACTTCCATTGCTTTCCATTTTAATTCTTACACTTTGTCTGATTTTGCCTTTTCCTAAAGTTTTCTTATGGAATTTCTAAATACAGAAATCGCTATAAAATACTAAATTATTAAGAGTTTGAAATAGATAATTAAAAAAGTTCCAGTAATTTTTTTCAAAATTCCATGACTTTTCCAGGCCACTCAATTCATTTTCCCCGTTCAAATTTCAAAACCTTGAAAGTTTATTATTGTTCGTCAACGGTTCGAGAACAAAATTTTCTCCTCATCAGGACAGCGAATTATTAAAAAAGTTCCATTCAACTTAAAAGATTTACAAAAATGGTATGTGATAATGATTCTGTTTAAATTGTTAATAATTAAAGTCAATTATCTTTACTGATTTAATGATAAAAAAATTCCAAAAATGGTATGTGATAATGATTCTATTTAAATTGTTAATAATTAAAGTCAATTATCTTTACTGATTTCATGGTAAAAAATTATTAACAATGAAAACAGAATTAATCTCAATAATTGGACTCATAAGGAAAAGAGATTGAGATAGAGAAACTAACATGTTCTTATCGCAAACAATTTTTCTAAATCTTTTGATTTTAATGGAACTTTTTTAATAATTGATTGACCTGACGAGCAGAATATTTTGTGCTCGAAACGTTAACAAAAAAAATACACGGTGTTCAACAATGAGATTTAAATCAAATTTTCGGGTACTGTAAATTTGATTGTTTCTATCGTTTCTTGGACATACTTCAACAAGATTTATATTAACTTTAAAATAATCGTTAGAGCACTTTTTTATAAATTAAAAAAAAAAAAAGATTTTTTCTCATAAATTTGTGAAATTATGATTTTTTTAACGTTTATTAATCCGTATATTCACTGTTTTTGATTAAATTTAATAATCTGATAATAAAAAACATCTAAAATAATAAAAATTTAATAAAATTAAGAAGTAAAAGATAAATACGATATAACCAGTGTGTGTACTAAATTCTGTCGTTATTCGTTGAAGTAAAATTAAGTTTGAACCGTCCTGTAACGCCGAAAATTTATGCGGTTTTTTTCCATAAAATATTTCATAAAAACAATACTCAGAGTAATTTGCTATTGTAGCAATTACATAGGATTTAATATTTATGTACATATATCAATTTTAAGGTTGTTCAATAAAAAATTTTGTTAAAATTAAATTTTTTTATCTATTCTAAACCTTAAAACATAAAAAAATGCACAAAATAAATTTTCAATCAAATAACATATTGTTTATAGTGCATACTTATCTTTAAAAAAATTGGCTTGTTAGTATATTTTGTCAGAAGAGTAAATATCTGTATTAATAAACGTTAAAAAATCATAATTTCACAAATTTATGGAAAAAATCGTTCTTTTTTAATTGATAAAAAAGTGCTCTAACGATTATTTTTAATTTGATATAAATCTTGTTCAAATATGTACAAGAACCGACAGAAACCGTACAATTTACTGTACCCGAAAATTTGATTTTAATCTCATTCTTGAACACCGTGAATAATGAAGGATCTTCAGCAACATCCAGATTCGTTTCTTTAGTCTGAAATATGTCAAATGAACATCATCTTTTTATTTTATAATTTATTATATTACTCAGATAAATAACATCGCTCAACTAACATCTTATTATTAAACAAACTTGAAAGTTTAATGATTCCAAACACTTTGAAAATTACATGCTTTCTAATTGGAAACTTTAAAAAATTACAGAACGCGCGCATTATAAAATAAGGAAAATCGCCCAGTTAAATATTTCTCTCCCCACTTCATCCCGATGCAAGTGTCTCCCGGTTCTCCCGGGTTGGTGGCCACCCTGCGCTAATATATATAAAACAGTGTACCTGTAACTGTCCCGTTCCCGATTTGGACTGTGTCCACGTGGCGAATTGTTTGTGTTTCTCCCAGCTAGACTGCAAGCCACAATATCCCGGTGAGCGATTGTATTCGCGGTGGTAACTGTGTTCGTTATCGTAGATACGCAGGTCGTAGTGGCAGCACTAAGTGGAGTATTGTTGGTAGTATTGTTAATATTGTTGTGATTCTGCACATTGTTTGTTATCGTTTGTTTTATATTTGTGCACGGGGAAGCCCTACTACTGCCTCTCTGCAACAAAGACAAACATCAGAGGATTATTAAGAGTCGTTTCAAACAGCAACAACAACAACAATCTGAGAGAAAGAGAGAGAAAAATGTTTGTAGATGAAAAAACTCTTTCTTACCACATCGGTTCGCGAAGAGGCAGAATGCGAGGGAGAGGGCACGGCGGGTGGAAGATAAGGACTGTGATTGAGAGCGGTGTAGGGTGTGTAGAGAGGCGGATAGGATGGCTGTGTTTGGGGATAGGCAGCCATTGGCAGAGGAGGAGGATAGCTTGTTGTGGTGGCTGCTCCGTTGGACGGTGCTGCTGGAGTTACACCCAAACTTGCAACGGCAGGACTAGTTGTGTGGCTTGAGGAGACATGTGGTACATTGGGCGTATGTAAAGCAGGTATCGTAGTGTGAGGCTGTTGAGACAAAGACGGAGGTGGTAGAGCAGGTGAGGCTGGTCGTTGCTGCGGAGCTATTGCACGAGGATTCGCTGCCAGCGGACTAGTAATCTAAACAAAAACAACAAAGCGAACGAAAATAAGAAAATATAGGATTAGTTTTTGATCAAAGATCGTCCATAAACTTATGTTAACACTTGGAGGGGAGGGGGGGGGGGGCTCACAAAACCTACGGTTGGTAACGGGACGGGGTCTCAGTTAAAATAACGTTTCGTAAAGTTTTTTAGGAAGTTTCCAGATGATGAATGTTCTAGGTAGAGAATTAATCGATTTGTTTAAAATTTTATGTTTTTAGTTAAAAATTTAACTTTTTGATTATAATTCTTGAATTTTATTCAAAATTCGTCTTTTTGGTAGTAAATTAATATTTTTGTTCAAAATTTTTTCTTTTTAGATGAAAATTCAAAATTTAATTTGAGAATTCTTGAATTCTGTCAAAAAATTTGTTTTTTTTTTAATAGAAAGTTAATAGTTTTTAAAAAAAATGCAACGTTTTGGTTGAAACTTCAACTTTTATGGTTGAGAACTCTTGAATTTTGTTAGAAATTCGTTTTTTTCCAATAGATAATTAATCTTTTTATTTCAAAATTCATCTTTCTTAGTTAAAACGTCAACTTTTTGATTGAGAAGTTTTGAATTTTATTAAAAATTCGTCTTTTTGATAGTAAATTAAGTTTTTTTTAAACTCGTTTTTTTCAACAGATAGTTAATATTTTTGTTTAAAAATGCACTTTCTTACTTAAAAATTCAACTTTCCTGTTGAGAATTCTTGAATTTTATTGAAATTATATTTTTCACATATTTTTTATTTCAAATTTAACAATTAGGTTTTAAAGTTGAACTACATTTTTAAAAATTTAACTTTTTGTTTGAGAATTCTCGAATTTTTTTGAAAATTCGACTTTTTGGTAGTAAATTAATATATTTGTTTAAACATTCATCTTATTCATTTGCTTGATCAACTTTTTATTTGAGAATTCTTGAATTTTGTTTAAAATTAGTTTTTTTGGTAGTAAATTAATCTTTATGTTTAAAAATCTAACAAGTAGATTCAACGTTAAACAAAATAAACAAAATTTAATTTTTTTAGTTAAAAATTCAACTTTTTGGTGAAGAAATCTTGATTTTTGTTAAAAGGTTTGTCTTTTTTTTTTGTAGTAAATAAATCTTTTCCTTAAAAAATGCATCTTTTTTAGTTGAAAATTCCACTTTTTGGTTGAGAATTCATGTTTTTGGTTAAAAATTTAACAATTAGGTTGTAAAATTTAATAATTTCTTAAAAATAATGTTTCTGGTTGACGAACCAGAAATTTTTTTGAAAATTCCTTTTTTTCGGCTGAAAAATTACTTTGGCCATTGAAAATTTACCTATTCCATTTTCGGTCGGAAATGGTTATTTTTTAAGTAAAAATTAAACTTTTTCTTAAAATTGAACTATTTGGCTAAAAAAAAAACGTTTTTTATTTTGTTGAAAATTAATCTAGTTTAGTTCAAAGTTCAACTTTTGGGTTGAGAGTTCTTGTATTTTTTGGAAATTCTTCTCTTTTGGTATAAAATAACTTTTTTAATCAAAATTTCACATTTTATATTTGATAATTCAACTGTTTTGTATCGAAAATTCATCATATTCTATCGAAACTTTAATAATTTAGTCAAAGAAAATCAACTATTTAGTAAAAAAAATCGTTTTTTTATTAAATTTAAAATAATTATTTTTTAACTAAAATTTTAAGTAATCCATTTTTGGGTAAAAATTTACCCTTAATTTCAACACTTACTCTGAAAAGTACTTTTTTATTTTAATTACTGATTTTTTACCGAAGTTTATAATTCACCACACGGTCACGTAGACAACATAGGCATGTTGGCAATTTGACTCGCTATAAACACAGAAAAAATCAGTATATAAGCGTAAAATCGGGTTTTACCTAAAGGCTATGTTAATTTCGAGGAGAGGAGAGGGCTCATAACCAAATAAACTCTTGTTAACAGGGTGAAGGGGCAGGGAGAGGGAGTCGAAAATCGCTAAAAGCTGATAACGTACTTTATGGATGATCCTTGAATTATGTTTTAATTAGTGTTGAGTTACATCAAGAGTGAAAATACTTACAGGTGATTGGGATATGTGAGGGGGTAAGGTAGGACTTGGAGGACTCGGTGCCGTTGGAACTGGTGCAGTAGCAGGCGCAGGCACAGGGGGAGGTATAGGAGCTGGAGCATCAGTCGCAGGATTAGAAATTTGTCCGCCAGTGTCCGGAGGTGAACCTCCAGCCCCATTTGCTGGCGGCGGGACATGCGGCGAAGAAGATGGCAATTCGTCTGAAACAATTGAATTAATATTGATTGTTTTGTCTTTCAGAGGGGCCCTATAATCTCTCTCCAAATATTTGTCTGCTTACATTTACGTGGAAGAGGCGGTGGAGTTGCAGATGCAAAGAGTACCGATTCACCATCAGAGCCCTTGTCGTCTTCTCCTTCGCTATCACACTGCAAACCGACAGATTACTTGTGAGTAAATCGAAAACATTCTTGGTACATACACATTTTAGGAATTGAGAAATACTTACGATATAGCCTTTGCCCGAACTGCAATGACTGCTCGCCTGTAAAGAAAAATGTGGAAATATTTGTCTATGTTCTAGCACAAAATAGGAACTTATCGAAGCCGAAATAATTAAAAGTAATTATAATCATTGTTAATTGTCTAGTGTACTCTTTTTATAAATGTTTCTTATCTTTAATAACTGAAGGTCTATATATTTATCGCTTCTTATCAACGGAAATAATAGCCGTAAAGGAAGAAACGTGTGCTACTTTTAATGGCGCACTGAAACTTGTTTTTAATATTTAGGAAGGATAACTTACATCGCTAAGATGGTCCCTGGAACTATCGGCATCCTGGCAATCTCTAGTTGCACCAGGGCCATGCAACTGTTCGGACGCTCTTCCGCTATCGTCACTTGTTCCTGCATCTAGGCCCTGAAAGTGATCACAATTTGATAATGTGATTTCTGTTCATTGATTTATATTAATTCAAATTGTATTCCATTATAATGATTGAGAAATACCTGGTTGAGCGTTGAGGGTGTCAGTATGGAATTGTGAGAATAATGGTTGTGCTTGTAGTGATTCTTGATGTGGTGCTCGTTATGCCGGTTGTTTTGAACGATATCCACCTTTGGTTTTTCATCCACTATCGTCAGCAGAGAATGAAGCTTCTTGACATTATTTTTACCAGCTAGTTTTATTGCACTCTGTAAGCAGAAAGACACAAATAATTAGCTCAGTAATTTAGGAGAGACATAAACTATCAAAATATGTAAACATCTATGGATGAATTATGTAAGCCAAAGTCCAATATCATTCTCTACATTAGAAAAAATTAATATCTTAATGTCTGTATTTTATTACAGCTTCATAAAGGAAATGTGATAGATTTTATCTATAACAATAAAGGAATAAAAAAACGTATTTTGGAGAAGAATGACACATTGTAGGAAGTTATCTATACTTATATCAATGCATATAACTTTTAAAATCAAACCTGAATACTTTGCAATGTTTAAAAACAGCGCTGTCTGTCAAAAAATGTTTCACATTTTTCAGTTAAATTTAGAGATTAGATCTGGGATAATTAAAAAAGTTAGAGGGCAGTTAACCTTTGGAAGAATAAAAACAACTTTTAACGGTATAACTCTTAGGTGGGTGACCTCATCCTATTACCAGCTGATTTGTTGGCCAGTTTTCGAAAGCTGGTATCCAGTTCACAAAACCTTTCCCCAAGGAGTTTTACTTTGAAGGTCAATTTTGCACACGTCAACAAAGAAGATCAAATGGACCAATCCGTGTTCTCTACAGGAGGCAACAGTAACAACAACAAAACACAGATGGAACGACTTTTAACGACTTGAGCAAGTTAGTAACTTTCGCGGGACGTTTGCAATGGCGGCACTAAAAAAATGTACGCGAATCGAACAAACTCACGACCGGTTCTGTTAGGTCTGCAGCAGTAGCAGCCTCGGAACTTGGAAGTTGAAGCGAGGTGGAGAAGAGAGTCCAAGGAATGAAGGAATGGCTTTCGCGCTGTTTCGATCAATCTGACCTCTGACAACATTCGTCATATGGGCTGGAACAGAAGACCGCTGGATACTCGACGCAACGACGACAGCCGGCAAGTCGCGCGCATAGCGCCGTCACGACGGACAGAAATAGACACCACAGATCGACAAAATTTCGAATATTTCGGCCTCCGGCAAACCGGTTGCTCGCCTTCGCGATATGGCGGTGCACGTTCACACAAGTGACGAAGAGGGAGATTCGCACTGTGGTAGCGTACGCGTTGCACCACGGGGGCACCAAAGTGGGGGTTGGTGGGGGCAGGAGATATTGAAGAGCAACCGCGTACGTACTGCTAAGCAAAAGGAGCATGGGGAGAAAAATGCGGATCAAGAGGGGAGAAACACAGGTACGTATACCGCAATACAACAAACAGTATGAACAAGATAAGCAAATTATTTATTTACAAACTCATATTGTTTTATGGAAAAACAATTTCTACTCTGCTGATTCCTCTCCTTTAGACAGATGCCTGAAAAACTATTTTCAAGAGAATGACCTGGATTGCCTTCTGCGCACCAGTATCCTTATCACAACAAACTAAGCTGCAAAAATATCTCGGTGATGAAAGTTCTTTGCGATAATTGTAGTAGGTCGAAGGTCTAGATTTAGCTTCCACATAAAATCCGTAAACAGGGAATGTTACCTCACTCAAACTGTTTTACTTTGTGGCTTATGTCGACTCAATACAAACTTATTTTTCTTCCTACCACAACTTTCTGCTCAGGTTCAAATATAGCGTTCTCATGATTGATTATCGCTGGGACACAATGTGGTTTGTGAAGAAGTTAAAACAAAAATCGTAATCCCTAGGAGTCAAATCGTAACAAGCAAAGTTTTACTTATTGAACTAAAGGAAATTTTTAAACTTTTATCAAGAGTGCGAAGACAAATCGTAATCGTCTTGCAAAAATTACAATGGCAGAAATGCTTGGGAATTGTTAGCCATACGTTAATGGTTGAAAAATTCTATCTAGAGTTAATTCAAAAATATTTTCAGTTCGATCAGGCCTAACTTTTGGCTGAACGAAATCTTCATTTGCGCGTTACCCAAGATTCAGAGCCACCTATAGAAATATACAAAAAACTCTAGATTTTTTAATATATACCCCCAAATTAAGTTAATATAAAAAATTGTTTTTCTAGTCGGACTATAATTTAAATGACTTGATTTGTAGAATTTACGTGAATTTATATTTCCTTCAATTTTACAAAAAAAAATTTACAAAAAAAATGTTATTGAGAACGTATCATTTGTTGCTACAGGGTTCTATATTGTATTAACACAGTCATTTCAGTATAGTTTGCATCATGAAAAATTTAATATAAAATATTCAACAACACAAGTCTATAATTTAGGAATACAATTTAGGATACTTTACGGATAAAATATTCTTGTTCTAGCTATAATATGTAATTATAATGCTATGCCTAAAATGACCATTCCGCATGATTCTAGCTGAGCTAGCAATACAATACGGTTGGAATAACCAGAATTATGCGTGTATCCCCTAATTATTTAATTCAGTGTATGAATACTTATTCTAATGACGTTTTTTATGGTTCAAGACAAATTATTTGAAACAAGTGGCAACCATTAATAGTTGCAGGGCGATTAAAACTGCTGCAATCAGACATGCATAAATTGTACAGTCAATTAATGCTAAAGCTACTGAAGTGGATCTAATGAAACAAAGTCAAGAACAGGAAGCTGAAACGTAATAAAGTTTAGTGAGACCTAAGCTAAATCGAAATCGTGATGAAATTATAATCCCTAAAAACTGAATCTTTAGCATTATTAGGCAAGGAATCGTTAAAAATGAAAAACTAGTTCCTAATTGACCATAAAGCGATTAAATGGCTTAACCCGAGACTTAGCCGATAGTAAGCAACCACTGAATTCTAGCGATTATGAGTTACTGAAAGAACCATAAATATTATTTCTATCTGTCCCGCAGCTCCATAAAAACCGTTCAACAATGCCCTAAAATTTGTAGACAAGTCTCAGATCAATAGATTCGTCCCACTTCTTCTCTCCCTCTTTAACTACAACCCTGGCGAAAACAGAGGATAGCGGAGAATCGCCAACACAGGAGCAGAGTGAGTAAGAAAGAGAGAAGAAGACATTGACCGAACGAACAGCCGCACGACAAGGCCTCCTCCACGCCAGGCCAGCAGCTGGGAGGAGAAACCGTCGGCAGTCGTTCTCTCTTCACTTGTGTATCTCCTTCTTTCTTTCTCTCATCCTACGTCGCCCTAATTCGACTTCCTCCTCCTTCTCCACTCAACTGACTACTCTGTACATCAGAGGAAAAGAAAAAAAAGCCAGTAGATTAAGTGAGGGCAAGAACACGATATATTGTCAGCATTCATTCCACCTGCGCACGTGTGTAAACTGAGCAACTCGTAGACCACAAAAACACTCTAGAATATAGCCTCATTTTTAATTATTCCAGTTGATTTTTAGTCAAATTCTACACCTTTTAGTGTCTAGACATGGATCTTTGAGACACCATTTGTTCAAGCATTTAAAAAACGTATGGTTGGTCCAAGGATTCCAATAAAGGTTTGCCAAAACAGCTGCTTATAATGTTCTTTTGCTAGTGCTAAAGCGTCCAGAGAGAACTTGAAATTTGATACAGAAACCATGGTTTACTTTAAATTATGACAGGAAGAATTAGGTTCCTAATAGAAAATACAGGATATAGTCTGATAGTAGAAGTACTGAAATACAAGACACAGTCTTTTGCAAAAAGTTTTGCTTTCAGATGAGATTCTACATCAACAGTTCACTCAACAAGATATTAGGTGGTATGCCTCTAAATGGACCAGACAAGGTTCCTTTGTATCGTTCCTTTTTTAGTTCTCATCTTTTTCTTCACGAAAGCTACGGAAACCGGTGTGTCGTCTCGCGGGATTTTCTTTCGAGCAGCTTGAGTCAGCCTTTGAAAGAATGGAAGAGCGATGTTTACGCGAAGAAGATTCCTGCATGCAATCGGAAGATAAAAGCAATCTCAGATTGTCGAGTACGAGCAATGGCGTAACGAGAAAATGCAATTGAGAAGAGACGATAATGGATGATGGAGGAGAGAAGCCTCAATGTATTCAAGTTTCATGGAGATATTTAGAGATGTTAGCTTAGGTCAGGGCCTCTCAACACCTTGAGAGAAATACATCTAGACTGGTTAAATATGTTCATTATCATGTGTGTGCGTGTGTGTGTTTGGTGTCTTTTGTGAAGACCAATTGTACCGAAATCTGAGAGCACGAAATCGGTAATCGAAACTGAATCATGAAGTGTTATATTTAAAAACACACAAGACAAAATTCTGACAAAGGAGAACCTTGAGTGCCGTTAAACAGTAAACAGGCAATATCCTTGTTTCCTATGGAGAGAGATAGAGTCTACACTCTACAGTCTACACCCCAACAATCCATTTAATTTGAAATCTTCTTAAGATGTAGCAAATCTCGGACTACGATGCGCTTTCCTTTATTCATCCCAATATTCTTTCTCATCCGAGATTTAAAGCCACGCTTCAGAAATTCATCTCGGGAAATCTTGAGTAATACATGAGGAAAAGGCTTTCGAAAACAGACGTCAAGAAAAGCTGAAGGGGAAAGGTCAAGCCCCGTTAGTCCTTCTGGTTACGCCACTGGTACGAAGTGGAAAAGAGAAAGAAAGGGTGAGAAAAAGAGACACCCTCGAGCGAGAGCCTTTCCTTCTTTCAGCCGATTCTGCCCCGACATTGCGGCTACTAAACTTGCACGTACAACGTTGCCAAGTCAACTCTCTCTACTTCTACTCTCTGTAGGTGTAGTGATGTAGTCTATACTCGCACTCGGCTGCTCATGCACGTTGAACGTTCATCGAGCTCTTCCAACTTCCAGTCACCCACCACTCTTCCTGCCAAGTGGGTACAAATGTATTGTGCGACTGGCAGATATGCATACGTCCCTCACGACAAATCACACATGATACTGGAGTGAACGCATATTATGTCAGCATAAACTGACTTCTCTCACGAGGTCGCTGTGCGCATGGTAGACAGGGTAATCGTGTTAAGAGCCTCTTCACGCGAGCTCCTCTTTTCGCCCACAAAGCAAATCTCAGCCGAAGTGTTAAATTTGTCTATATACATTTTCTTATAAAGTGACCAATTCTGTATATCAAACTTTGGTAGCTTTACACCCTTCCTTATGGTTAGTGAGTTTTCACTTCTGACTGCAAGAGTGATGATGACTTTGTTTCTTGCTCCTAATTGTGAAACTATTAGTTAATTCATGCAATTTGTAGTTTGAGAGACAAGGATGTTTCAAACTGCTGGGCTTAACTATATCTACCTCACGATTTAACTTCATCGCATTAACCAGCGCAGACGATTCTCTTTAATGCAATTAACTTCCGAGTTCATGATTGATCGAGGCTATATTCGCATTACTTATTCATACGACGACTGACCCAATGACCATTTTTGTGAACTCTATAGCCGCTGCGGATATCTGCAATTCACGAATTGCCTCTTTCTCTTTTTTTACATATACCATCGTTCGCAAAGGTGTAGCCGTAAAAAGGCAAAAGTAATAAAACTCGATTTAGGGTAGGGACAATATTCTCTTTTTTTTTCCAGTAAATGATATCGTGCCATCACTGTGCATCATTTTGGTGTCATAAAAGAGCAGACCAGTGCCGATAAGTAGTAAATGGAGGATTTATCGGAATATCCTGTAGACGAGAATGCGAACACAAAACATTGTATCGAAGTCTCGTAAAAGAAAACTGGGTCAGTCTTTCGAGCAAGTGTATATATCTCGCGCTTCTCTGCTCTCGTGTTATTCAACGTTTCAATATCAATTTCGAGAAACTCAACGGAGATTCAATATCTTGCTCTCGACTCGCGATCCTAATCCCAACTCCACTTTACCTGGCAATATAATCCAGTGGAAATTCAAGGCGAACTTCTTACGGAACTCCTCTGCCAAGTGCCAGACTCATTGGCACCTTTAGCTATCGCATTGAAGAGTTTTATATATCTGAGTCGAAAAGATTGGTAAAAGAAGGTTTAATCAATTCTTGAATTGTCAACAATGTCTAGAAGAGGCGATGTAATCAGGCAAATAGCGGACCACCAGCTGATGACGCACATGTTATTGACCTAGAATTTCTAAATCTTCGATTCCTAAAACTGAAATTTATCTCGCGTGCCTTATGGCACTTAATCGTTTAGAGAATCAACTTTGATATCGGGTGTCCCATCAGGTGTTGGAACGGTGAAACCAGTCGTAAAAAAGTGATTCAGCTATCTGCCGATAACGTTTGTTCGGCAATGTGTTGGCATGAAGATTAGACAGATTACAACATGTACGGAAGCGCGGGATTTGATCTCCTATAATGAAGCTCGCGACTACTAGAGGAAGATGGTCGGGGGAGAGGAAAGTGTAATGGTTCGGGGGAGAGACGTGAGAGGTAACTACATAATTCGTTTTATCGATCGAACAGTCCCCTGCTTTCAGGCAAGATATATGGCATCAGAAATTAATACAAATTTACGCTAATAGGCAACGACGCGTTCATCGTAATATTGGAAAAATGATCGTGTTTCAAGAACCACTTCTCATGATATTGCAACCACCTCGTTTTGAACGCGACAATAAGAGAAAAAAAACTTTGGAGGAGTTCTAGAAATGTTGTACTGGATGTTGTGGAATCTGTTGGAAACTTATTAGTAATTTTTCAGCAAGTATTATTCTTTGGGGTAATTATACCTGCAAACTATATAAAGAGTAGTTGTAAATTAAAATGGGAAGTGTAAATCTGCAAAGGCTTACAACCCAGGTCAACAAAATGTGATCTATGTATTTATGAAATGAGATGTGTTATTTCCGAATAGTTTTTTGTGTTGTAAGCTTATTTAATTTTAATTGCAAATTGCTCTTCAAGTACAGGAAACTGTTTTAACAAAAGGGGGCATATAACTTTTATGGGGGTTTTAACGATGAATTCAATAACAGCCTAACTTTTGGGAAAGTACAAACACTTCTCAAGATAATTGCAAAATAAAAAAACAGGGTTTTATATATAAAAGGATTGCTATCGGTCAGAAAAAAGATCATTTTAAGGGGTCATCCGTACAAATTATATTCCTTAAATAAACGTGGAAACTTAATGAAATCAGATTCACAGAAGAAAATGTTTTAATAAGTAAGTCTCATACACGCATAATCCTATAATATTTTTGATTGAGAATACATTTTGAAGATTGTATTATTTTTTTGAATATATATATATTTTTTTCGTTGTAAATTCGTCTTTTTGAGATGAAAATTGAACATTTTGGATGCATTTTTTTCTTTATTGACTAAACAATCTTTCTTGGTTGAAAATTCTTCTTTATTGGTTTACAAATTTCTGTTCTATCATTGAAATGTCAACATTTTTTGCCAAAAATGGAACTGTTTGATTGAAGACAAATCGGTTTCAGTTGAAAATTCTGCAATTTGCTTAAAAAGCATTCATTTTCTTTAAAAATTCGTCTTTTTGACATGAAAATTAATTATTTTGGATGAAATTTTGCTTCTTTGTTGATTTAAAAATATACCTTCTATCATAGAAATGCAATCTTTTTTGGCTAAAAGCGCAACTGTTTCATTGAAAATTAATCTCTTTTTGTTGAAAATTCAATTACTTGTTTGAAAATAACTGTATTTTGATGAAAATTTGTCGTTTTGACATGAAAATTAAACATTTTGGAAGAACATTTTTCTTTATTGACTGGGAAATATTTCTTGGTAGGAAATTCGTTTTTTTTTTGTTTTGTTTAAAAATGTATATTTGGCTGAAAATATATGTATTTTCTTCAAAATGCATATTTTTTGTTAGAAAGATATCTTATTTGATGAAATTTCTTTGTTTTTTCTCTAAATTCGTGGATTTTGTTGAAAATTTGTCTTTCTTGGTAGAAAATGGATCTTTTTTATTGAAAATTCCAGTAGTTGGTTTAAAATTCAACTATTTTTCTTACAAATTCGTTTCTTTTTTCAATTAATGTTTACAACTGAAAATTTAACTTCCATTTTTTTGGATTCAACCTCACATTATTTTACTAGAAAATTAACTTTTTGTCAAAAATGTATATTTTCCGGTTGAAAATTCAACATTTTGGATAGAATTTTGTTATTGATTAAAATTTTTGTTATTGAAAAATCATATTCGGTTCGAAAATTGATAAATATGCTTTTACTGAAGATTTAACTATTTTGGTGAATTTTTTTTCTCAATGTAATTATTTTACTTAAAATTATATTGGTAGCCTTAACTCACGCGTAATTTTATTATCTAACTAATAAATCATAATTTAGTTGTTGTTTTTTGTAAACGGCATTAAATTAAGTTTGACATGACTCTGCTACTTTGTAAGCATGCACGTGTTATTTCCATGTTTCCTTTTTTTTTGTTAGTTTGAATACTTAGTTTCTTTCTTGATATACGTTTGTTTTCTAAAAAAAATTCTTTATAAAAACGTTATGCAATTATGCTGATAAGTTGCTGCGATTCTTTTGAAATTTACATTTGAAATGAGCTCAGGAAGGTTTTTAAAAATATTCAGAATTTCGGAAAATTGTAATCTATAGTCTATAATACTCTATCTATAACGTGATTTGAAGTCTACGTTTGAGCCAAAGCGTCAAAACCTGACATTTAGACGAAAAAGAGAGCATGTACCTGAAGTTCGGAACGTTCAAAGGAATGGAACATTTCCTCCCAATTCTATATTATCCAGAAATATTGTTTCAACTACCATTTAAAATACGCATTATAATTTTCTATTGTTAATTTATTATTTCCAATATAAATGAATAGCAAGTTTGTTACTTTTTTTAGTTTAGAAATAAATACATAAGTAAAAATTTCGTTCATTTGAACGTTCAGGACTTTAAACACACAAAGGGAGCGCAGATTCGTACGAAAAAGGACTTCGGAAATGACATAGTCCATTTCACGAATATATATGTCACATTTTATTCACCATTGGCACTTAAATTTTAAATTTTCAATTGTTTGAACTGAAATTGAGCTGTTCTTTTCAGAGAAAAAAAGACAAATATTAAGTTGATTTAGTATGGAAAAAGAGGATTCTGAAAAATTTTAGAACAAAAAACAAAAACTTGTCATTCCATAATTTATATCATGAATACAAGGGATTTATGAATTTCGAATGGAAGCGAATCAACTTCCTTGTACTTTTATACTCTCATTCCTGAGAATGTGATGTAATCGTCCAATTTTTCAATCTCTGGTTTTTAACGGATCTTTACGTTTCGGCACTCACAGAATCCGAAAACCATAAAATTTCATCGGTGTCTGTCTGTCTGGATGTTGTAGCCACGCTAACTTTTGAAGGATTTGTCGAATCGAGTCCGCATTTGATACACTTCTGAAGGTCCCCAAAGTAAAGGCTAATCGTTAATCAGATATTTCCAACCAAAATTAAAAAATTGAGAGCATTTTCAAAATATTGATTTTTTTTGTTGAAATTTTTTAAATTGTTGTCAAGGTTTCTTATAGATGGGTAAAAGACTAGCAAATTATCCAAATAAAATGTTTAATTTTAATGAAAATTGGAAAAGTTATATCTATACTTTTCAAAAAATAGAAAAATTATAGTTTACATTCTCATCATTTATGATTGAGAAAGTATTAGAATTGTCGGAAATTTGATATCACACTTTTTCAACGGATCTCCACGTTTCAAGACCCCCTGAATCCGAAAATCAGGTTTTCACGATGGCGTCCGTCTGTCTGTCCGGCCGTCCGTCCGTCCGTAAACATGATAACTCTCGAAAAAATGAACGAATCAAATTCATCTTTGGCACACTTTTTTTAGGTCCTAATAGAAAGGACGAATTCGTGAACCAGCCATTTTTGATAAAAATTCAAAAAGTGAGTGCATTTTGAAAATTTTTGAGACCACTTTTTTCTGAATTTGAAAATTCTATGCACGGATATTTATAGTATTAAAAAGAACAAAAAATTTATCCTTATGACTTGTTTCGATAAAAAGAAAATTCTCAGAGTTACAGCGTTTTCAAAAATCGAAAATTCAAATTTTGATTGCACAAAAAATAATGGAAAATAAAAAATTCCATTTTGTGGACAAACTATGTAGGATACGAAAAAAAGATAAATTAACAAAAATGGTTATCCCAAAAAAGATCTACAACTTCGTTAAGAATCACTTCTTGATAGGACGCGTACTTTTTGCTTTATTCGTGAAAAGTAACGTTGAAAAAAAATAAAATAAAAAAAATGTGTGGAAAAACGACGAAAGTTACGAGAAAAAAAAAATCTAACAAAACCTGTTTACAAATGTTTGTCGGAAAACGAGCGCGCAGCGCGAGTGTCACAATGAAAATGTGTACCTCAAAGCCTTACAGAGCTTTGAGAAACTTGATCTTTGACTATACTTAATTAAGTAGACAATTCAGAATATGAAGACGCATATAAATAATGCCATCTAAAAGAGATCTTTTTGATCAAGTTTTTTTCAAGCATTCCAAATGCAAAGAATAAATATCCGAGCGCGAAGCGCGAGGTGTAATGATGTTCGAGCGCGAAGCGCGAGGTAACCTGTTATAGAGCGCGAAGCGTGCATATTCTAACAGTAGAGCGCGAGGCGCGACTATGGTTTTGACAAACTTCTTTAATGTCAAATTAAAAAAAAAATGCAGCTTTACTTTATGATTGTAGTTTATGAGGGATTTGAATTACAGTATTTGATATAA
>NC_046662.1:71771759-71797461 GCF_010883055.1 Belonocnema kinseyi | reverse complement strand
AAAAGGGAAAAGGATATAACAACCACAACAGGGTTCTATTAGGATCACGAAAAATAAAATGTGAACATTATTTTGCAATATCTGAATAAGCAGGGCCAAACACACAAAAAGAAATTGTAATAGGAATTTGATATAATAGTTTTTAACATACAATGTAGAAAATTTCGCATTGTAGTCTGTGCAAAAATGTGGAGGGTAATGCAAATACCGAGCGCGGAGCGCGAGATAAATATATTATCGAGCGCGAAGCGCGAGAATGAACAGTCGCGCGCGCTAGACGTGCTCAAACTAGCGATCGAAGCGAGGCGCGCGCGCTACGAGAATGTGCCCGCGAAGCGGGCAGATTTTTTCGTGTTTGTAATACGAATATTAAGTGGAAGCTTGTGCGTCGCGGTTTTAATTGGCGATCAGGTCGAATTGTTTTGAGGCACGAGGACTTGCACGGTTGTTAAGAGGTGCTGTAAACGAAGTGGCGAAATGCCGTTTCGGGTTACTATACGTTCCTGCGATCTCGGGTAAGATCAACACAGGGACAACGAAGCAATTGTGTGGTAGGGGTGGAGCCGCAACACAAAAGAAGGTTCTCTCGAGAAAAAGCGTGGAAATGGTTGTACAGGGGTCGCTCGGGTTCTGAAGCTATTTATTTCGACGAATTTGCGGTTACAATGCTCCTGTGTACAGTAGTACAGCTGGCAAAAAAAAATTCAAGGCGGAAACATCGCCTGATTGGTGATCTTTTCAAGTTCCTTCCGAAAAGAGACAGAAACCTTTTCTTTTGCAGGATGTCTGGTCATTGACTTTGAATCTTACAATTCGCTACCGGTTGTCGAATGATACATTACGAAATTTCAGTAATATTCAAATCCCCTTGTGATATCTGAAAAAAACTCGAGTGGCACAAAAAGCATGAGCAAACTCTAAGACTACTGTTATCAGTAAGATTCATGACCTTCCCACTTTGATTATTTCTTCAATGAACCATAAAACAATAAACTTTCGTTTATACAGTTTAATAATCATTTAGTTGACAATCACTCTATTCAAATCGTCAGGTTTTTTTACTATTTTGTTTGGCCTCAATGAGAAATTAAATGACAATCAGGAAATTAGATCATTATAACAAAAAGCAATGGTCAAATAAAACTATAGTTGAATAATTTATTACTGTACTTTACCAGTATAGATCGATGCGTTCTCATAAGTAGCTTAAGGCGATAATTTTAAAAGTAATCATACTTTCAATAGGCAATAATTTATGAGATGAAATAGAAAGATTTTTCAATCTGTTAATTGAATTTCCGCAAGAGCAAAAGTGAAAGTTGGATATAAATTATTTGTCAAATAAATTTTACGTGAAACAGTAGATAATTATTAAGCAGGTCTGTGTTTTCAATGACAAAAAATTGATTGATTAAACAGGATTATTAACAGAGGAATGTGTGTTTTATTAACTGCAAATCTAGATAAAATAAATACCTAATTAATTAAAACAATTTATAGATTCGATAAATTAAAATGTTCAAATTGCCTCAAATATTAAATAAGCACTCCGAGTGAAATTGTTGACAATTATAATCAAACAAAGGATACCTCCATTACGCTTTTATTCATTCGTACAAATCAATAGTTAATATTTAAACCCCAGCTACTGTTTGGCACTATAACATTCTCTACAATATTGATTGGTCCATTTACTACTCTGTTATGAACCAATGAACATGCCTTTTTTGTTACTAAAATTTAAGGAAATAGTTTCTCAGTTCATTCTTTTTGTGATAAAACCGTCTCAAAAAATTGCGGAGTGTTCACTAAAACAGAAACTCGTTATCGCAAATAGAGGTAAAGCAAACCTGGCGAGTTAGTCTCCAACAAATACTTGAAACTTGGAGAGTAGCTACTGCCTTTTTTCATCGATGCGAGAGAAGAGGCTAACTTTCTCTATCTGAGAAACTTTTTTTGTACATCTCGAGATTTCGCTTTGTTTTTAACGGCATATGAAAAAAATCTGACAAACAGACATGATAGTTAAAAAAAAATACAATGAAACGTGAATTTGTGGCATTCTGATGTCGATAAAGTTTCAAGATACAACAGTCACACTTTTTAACCAATTTCTCAAGAGTGCAGTTCAATTCTCTTTTTCGTAATGATTATCGATTGGGGAACAATCGACTCACCTGCCGAAACCGGCCTTACATGCAATTGGTCTTGAAATGACAAACGTGCAAGATATATCTGCAAGAAACAGCATTCCCTGACAAAAAAAAATTGTTTTTGCCTTCATTAAGAATGTAAGTCTCGTTTCGAGTCTTTTAAGGGATGAATTCAGATATGGAAACTGGTATAAATTCAGGTGGCAAATTCTGTTTTTACACACTTTTATACTCGGTTTTATAAGCAGTTCATTCTGTAAGTATAGTTTCATGTGCTTATAATGAAACATAGACGTTATTCTGAGTGAGAAATAAAGCTTATAAATTATTTAAGTATTAAGAAATAAAAATGATTAAATTGTTGCAAAGTTTGTACAAGAATTTAACACTAATTCAGTTTTTATCAAAAAGACAACAACAAAGATTATCAAAATTTATGGAGTTGTAAAATCTATTTAGGTTGCGACACTAAAGTTTATAGAGGAATTATACTAAACAGTGCCAAGGCTAAGGTTATAAACTCGAAAAATGTAATTGAATCTATAGATTACAGAAGTCTCAACAAATTATGCCTGAAGCACGCCCTCAACTCAAGATGTCGAAGTAAAACAGTATTCTCAAATGATGGTTTATATTTACATAAGCGAAAATTAAATTTATATCTAAAACAAACCACTCTCGGCTTAATAATAAGATTTAGAAACAGAAGCAGAATAATTTTTGATAAAGAATAGATTAATTTAATCATTTATAAGGAAAAAATAAGACAGAAGACGTCAACATGATAAAGTTGTATTGGAAGAAGAATCGCGCTGATGAAGAAAAAAATGCAGAATGATGTAATCGAAAAGAAAAGTACTTTTACAAAGTCATTTAATGCAACTTCCATGAAAACAGCAAAAGTATCGATACGGTCCATTTCACATAAAACCGCAATAAAAAGATTGCTACTCAATTAGAATCTCAAGTCATCTGGGTTTTCTCTGTAATTACTTTTTATACTTATAAATACATCGTTTTATTAATCTTGTTCACTCGTAATTGTAGATAAAAGATTAATAAAAACGAACAGTTATTATCGATCATGAAAAAGACGTGAAACTATAAACTGGTAATAAAAATGGATATTAATTAGTGTATTTGCTTGCAAGAATGTGAAGAGTTTCAACTCGAAGAGCAAACTATAGTGGACAATTATTCAAGATAAACCAAAATCTTAATAGGAGTAGTTCTTAACAGAAATCTTCTAATCAGAACTGCGGATTTATAATATAGAATGAAAATTTTCTTACAATTTGTGGAAATACATTAATTTTGTTCTAGGGTTCAGTTTAAATACGTGAAAAAATGACAGAATCCATTAAAAATTTGTATCGTACAAGCAAATTATACGAAATTAGCTTTCGATTCAATGAACTAGTACATTGATGATAAATTCAGCTTCAATAGATGTTGCGCAAATTACAATTATTTTGATAATGTCGCAATATTTTCTCACGGTCTGTTCTTCTATCGGTAGGCAAAAACTTCCAGCTCAATCCTACTCAAAGCAGATATTAGATCGAAAACCCAATTGCCTCGATTACATTGGTTTCATGAGGGGAAACCAGTGGAAATAATGAGAGCAACGATTAATCCATAGAAAAATAACACCGCAAAAAAAATCAGTCGATTCATCAATGATCATGAGATTTCATCATGTAATGAAGGATCTTCGTTCTAATTATACACTGCATATTGTTGCAAAGTGGTTTAAGGATTTTTCTAAACCATATTAAATGAAGTTTGACGCTGCTCTGCTACTTTGTAAACATATAGATTCCATTGTAATGTTTTTCTTGCTAGTTTGCATACTTAATTTCTTTCTTCATACAATGTTTATTTTTTTGCAAAGTTCTTTCAAATAGAATTTTGAGTGCAGCAACGAAGCCTTTTAATGATATATTGCATTGTAAGTTCAAGCTTGCCACTTAAAATTAAATGTTGTCGTTTATGATCTTTGACTGCCGTTTACATATTTCTTTCTCGGATATGGCATATGCATAAACATATGAGTGTGTGCTAAGGAGTTCCACAGTATCCTGTTACATGCTTGAAGAGAAGTGATTTCCAAAGAGTGATAGCATGTGCTCTGTTTCTTAACCGGGCATGTTTTAATGTTGTACTCTTTATGATTACAGTGCAAGCATGTTTCCGCATTTCTTTTATTGTGTTATCAAAAGAAGACAAATGCAGAGATGATTGGAATTTAGCCTTTCAAAGCTCTTTTCTCTCTTTGTCTCTTTTCAGTGTTGTAATGTCAATAGTCTCCCTCTCAGAAGATATTTTGTTTCTGAATTCAAAATTTTTATAAATAAGAAATTTAGTTTTTTTTTAGCAGGAATCAAGGACGATTCACGTTTACTGGAACTGAAATATCTCTAACGAGGCACATGTTTTTTTGGAATTAAATTTATCAAATGTCCGGTCACTTTATCTGAGTTAAAATTGTATACTTTACATTGATGAATCATTTCTTAAAAGGCTATTTCAGTTTTGTGTGTAGAATCCAGTTCTATCACCTTCTTTGTTCATTTAAATTTTTACACGGATTTTTAGAACCGTTCTAGTTTCATAACAAATTCCTTTCTCTTAGGACTTGATATATCAGAATTTCTGCCTCCGCTGCTAGGAAGGAAAGTCTGGTATTTTTAATTTTGTTTAAGAGTATTCAATATACACCCAAATAAAATTGTTGGTCAAAATCTGTGAATCATTTACTGAAGTAGGAGTTCATTGAATTGTAGAATTTAAAGAATTCAAGGCAACTAATAGAATCAATCCCTCACTATGGCAGAATTCAGAATCGAAATATGTGAATACGGAAATTTACAGCTTCGAAAAAGAATGTGACTTGCCGATAACTGCATTTGATTACTATTGAGTAAAGGATTGCCAGAATTTGATGTCATTGCTTTCTGATTCACTGAATCTCATACATTCTTAAAATAGGTCAGTACAGACTGATTGCATTCTAACATCGATTTTTGCTTCAGAGATATTGCATTTTCCTTTCACCACAGGGGAGATGAAGTCAATGATGAAGGATGTTGAAAATCAGCTGATTCAATGCAGAAAAATCATCTAATAGGGTGAACAAGAGTTAAACATAAACCCTCACTTTTTCTTTTGTAAATATTCGATGTCTAATTCAATGCTGCGTTTATTGTTACTACCACAAAACTGATACCTGCAGGTTTAAGAAACTCGCTTCTAATATTTATCTAAATTTAATCAAACATTACCCTCAAAATAAAAAAAAAACTAAACATATTTAAATGACCGAAACGTATTTTTGAGTGCCAATATCTGGATTTCATATGATGAACGTAATTTTTTATAAAAAACTGTTTTGGTTTTCAGATTTGCTTGTATCAATACAATAATTGAGAGCATGTTCAAAGTAACAGCCTCCTTCATTCAGCCTGTCATTGTGTATCATAGGAGTCATCCGTTTTGTGCGAGTATGCCAGCACAATATGTGACTATGTAAATTTTTATTATCAAGCATGTACTGAAAGTATAAAATCGAATAAAGAACAAATTGTTTGATGTTTCTGACTATCTTTCGTTAATTTTGCTTCTGTCAAGAAACTTCTGGCTATTATATATTTGACTGGCATTTAACATTGCATCACATTCGAAGAGTCTTTTAATAAGTTTCTGGTGAGCAAATATTTTTCTTTGTTTATTATTTTTCAGCTGACATGGTTTGTATACTATCTGATTCCTTGGTATTTCTGATAAGATCTTATCTCGTTTTCCTTTGTTTATTAAATCAATTTTATGCATGGCAAGTTGATCAACTCTGACTTGTAACTTAATAGATTAAACTTTTTTGTGCTGATTTTTTATTTTTAGGGATCATTCGATTCAAGCTTACGTAAAGAATTTCAGTTCTCAGTGGATAATTGACCAATTTATATGAAAAGTAGCAGTAACAAGTCTCCAATCAATACCAGTTCCAAAACAGTGGCTGTGATTTGCTTCCACGACTCCACCATACTCTGAAAGTACAAAAACTCGGTGCTCGATAAGCGAATCGCTCTTTCTCGTCGGAGATTCGCTCAATCGGAAAATTCTCCCACTCCCTAAAGGAGATCAGTAAAAATACGAAGGGATTTGGCTCTGTTGGATGGAGCAACAACCGTAAGCGTAAGGTGAATAGAAAAGAAAGGAAAGTCTGAAATAAAGAAAAAAGAAAGACAAGAAGAAGACTGAGGACGAAGGGCACTCACCTCTAACTCCTCATAGGTGCGGAAGGCGAGGATAGCGAAACCGTCGATAATGTCCTCCTCGAAAGGAGGCTCCTTCTGCGAGGCACCTTGGAGAGAGGACTTTTTGCGGGGTCTTGGCGGTCGAGGGGGCCTGGGGGGTCTCGGATGGTTGTCACGCGGATGACTACCCCTGGAGAGTCCTAGACCGAGGCCACCGGGGTCCTCGTCCTCGCCACTGTCCTCTTCATCGGGTCGTTGCCTCTGCTGTTGCTGCTGTTGTTGCTGCTTGGCGCTGGCAAGGCTTTCCCTTTGCGCCAGCATGCGCTGGGCTCTTTCGCGTCGCCGATTTCGTTGATTCCTCTGCTTCGCCTCGATCTCCATCCTCCGATTAAGGTAGAGTATTTTACAAGGGTGAAAGAGAAGAAAAGAGCTATGCACTGGCTCTCGTTGAACACTCAAACAGAGGCGCGATCGCACATCTTTCACTTAAAGGGCCTCTGCCGCGGAGGAGCAGTCCTGGCCCCTATGATCCTATTTTGATAATAACAAATCAGCACCACAATCGGGAAGAATGCACTACTCGTGAACACATCGATCGCATCGCACTGGCCTTGTCCGCGCGGAAAAAAAACTTACAGGAGATCCTGCTGTATTCACGCACTCACTGGTTTTTAACACTTGAGAAACTTGGCGACTTTTGCTTCCTCTTGGGTACTACTTACTGGTCGCGCTTCTTTCTTCTCGTGACTACCTTCTATTATTATTTTTATTTTATACTAGAAATCGCACACACTGCACTCGCGGCACGTACGCACGTAAAAAAACGCACGCACGCACTCGTCAATGAAATTCACCGATTTCGAGGCTTCATCCTGGCGCGACCTCGACCGACCTCCTCTCGTCTCGGTCGATCGGATAAGATGGACTGGACCCAGGACGATCCAGCGGTTACCACGACGAGCTAGATGCACCCGAGGGCACCGTAGACCGAGGATTGTTTGGAATGGCGGATCGAATGGACACGCACGGTTGCCGCATCGTGAGGTAAAAATGGCCGCCTAGCCGAGCGCCGAACAACACTGGGGTCCGATCACGGGCCAGTTAGTGCTGATTTCCTCTGCGGCGACGAGCTCATTTCAAATTAGAACCGAATTCTCAGCACCAAGAGAACGCGGCCGATTGTCGTGTAGCACACGCCCCAATTAGACGCGTAGGACACGATTTTTCCCTGGACCGACGTTCTGCATTGTGTCAACTGCTCCCACGGCTGAGAACATGGCTCATCAGACCACCAGACAGAACACGAACGGGTAGCACACGGTCGTGCTGTCAAAAGCCCCCTCCCTCTTCTGGAGCTTGCTCAGACTGAATCAGACCGAATGAGACTAGCGGCTGGCTGATAATGGATAGGATGACCCCAAGAGGCCGAATGCATTTTACCTGCAAGTCGGGCTTAGAAGTTTCTATGATTATGTAGAGATGGCGCTAGGAGTACAAGAATTGACAAGCGAGGAGACGGCTGTATCCATTATCAAACGGAAATCTCAGAGTGGATGTACAAGCTCATCTCTGGCTTAAATGACCGATTAATGATTATTTATGAAAAATAACTTTGTGAAAACGTTCATTAATCACAATATTAAGTAAAATAATTTTTTTTCACTTTATGAGGTTTTCTTTGGGGACCCATAAAAGTACTTAACAGTTATCTACCCTCAAAATTTATGAGTGATTCGACGAATTGTAAATAAACATACAAAAATACGAAATTATTTTTAATATATTATCGTGTTTAAATATTATATTAACAAATAACTGACTATTTCTCATGTTAAATCAATTGGGAAACTTTCTGGTCCTTGCGCAACCCCTAAATATTAACCGATTTCGCTCCAATTTTGACATTTTTTGAGAATTTGAACAAAACTCGGGTGGGAAGGGGGGGGGGTGAGAGCAAAGAAATTCAAAAGGTGAAGAATAAGGGCCACCTTAGTGAAATATGTAAATTTTAAAAACAATTTGTTCTTATTTTTAGCAATTTTCTCTAGAATTTGGTTAGAAAGTCGCGGTTTTTTTTCTAAAATTGTGAACTAATTATCAACTGCTGAGTTAGAACGAAGCAATAATCAATTAAATTTGACAAAAATAATTGTTTAAACTATTTTTTTATATATTATAATAATAATCTCTTGGAATTATGCTAGAAAGTTGTATTTATTCTAAAATTTTAAACTTTTTGTCCACTCTTTAAGTAGAATTATGAGGTAAGAATTAATTCAAGTTGACAAACATAATTGTTCAAACAACTTATTTTTATTTTTAATCAAATTCTGCTTAAATAATGTTAGAAAGTTCAGTTTTTCTGAAATGATCAACTTTTTGTCCACTTTTCACTTAGCGTGAGAATACACAATGAAATTTAGAAAAAATTATTGTTTAAATAAAATATTATTGTTTATAACTATCTTCTCCTATATTGATGCTAGATAGTTTTTTCTGAAATTTTTACATTTTGTCCACTTTTTATTTAAGTGGGGTAATATTAATGCAAGTTAAAAACGTAACAGTTTAAACAGATTATTATTGTTTAAGACATTCTTCTTCTATATTAATGCTAGATAGTTAAGGCTGTTTCCGAAATTTGTAAATTTAGTCCACTTTCTGCTTAGCGAGGTAATAATTAGTTCAATGTAACAAACGTAATTATTTACACAATTTATTATTTTTTATAACTATCTTATCTTAGGTAATTATGAGACAGTTGCGGTTTTTTGGAGGTTTTTAACTTTGCTTTTGCTTATTAATTATGCAAAAAATAATAATTAAACATAAGGGTAAATAATTTTTAGAGAATCTCTTTCTTATTTGTGAATATATTTTTCTGAAATAATATAAACACAAATTTGAATTATTCTTCGGATTTTTCATATGGATCATATTAAATGTAAATTTTTCTTCAAGTTGTTACTGATAGCTTGTTTGTTTAAAGTAACATTAATATTTTTTAAATATTATTTGGTCCTAACTAAAAAGTAAAAAAAAATCTGAAAATTTCAGAAAAATCCGCAAGTATCTGGCATTACTATAAGAGAAGATAGCTATGAACAATAATAACTTGTTTGAATAATTACGTCTGTAAAATTTCATTAATTGTTACCTAACTTTAAACGAAAATTTGCAGAAGGTGGAAAATTGCAGAAAAACAGCAAATATCTAGCATTACTATAGGACAAGATAATTATAAACAATAATAATTTGTTCAAGCAATAATGTTTGTTCATTTGAGTGAACTATTTTATAACTACAATTGAAAAGTGGACAAAAAGTATAAAATTTAAGAAAAAACTTCATCTTTCTAGAATTATTCTAAGAGGATATTGTTAAAAATAATAATAAATGGTCTGAACAATTATTTTTTGTATTTAATTAATTATTATCTTTCTCTAACTGAAACATCGAAAAATAGCTGAAAAATCCGGGAAAAAACCGCGACTTTCCAACTCTATTCTAAGAGAATATTACTATAAACAATAACAAATTGTTTAAACAATTTGTTTTAGCATCTAATTCTCAATACAAAATAATAATTGATGTATTAGATACAAATTGTATTTAAAAACGTAATGAAATTACAATTAGCGTCAAAAACTCGCAAACCCCATTTGTCACTTATGAGGTTTTATTTTGAGATCCTGTAAAACGTACTTATCTAGAAAGGTGTGACTATTATGAATAAAATTGACAAAAAAGTCTTTACCACAGAACTATTACGTTTTTGGTTTAAAATTCAAATACTTATTTGAAAGTGGAATTATTTGGTTAGAAATTCATTTTTAGGCGGAGGATTCGTTTTTTTAATTTAAAAACCCTTTTTTTTTTGTTGGAAATTCGTCAAATTTTCCCACTTAAGTATTTTCCTGCTTAATTAGTAGATTAATATTGATTGGTTGATTAATTGAATAGTTTATAATTAAATAAAATACTTAATTACTTAATTGGGTTAATTGGTTGCAATTTTTTTTTAAATATTCCATTTTTGTTTTGAAATTCATCCTTTTTAGTTGAAAATTCATGTATTTTATTTCAAATTCATTTATTTTGTTACAAATTTAACTATTTTGTTCAATATTTGTTTGTTTTTTTTGTAAAAAATTAATTGTTTTTTTCTTTGAACTGAAAATATAACTTTTCTGTTTTTTATTTTAAATTTATCTTTTTTTAGTTGAAAAATAATGTATTTTGTTGGGATTTTTTTTCGAAAATTAATCTTTATGTTTTAAAATTCGTTTTTTTCGTCGAAAATCCATCCATTTAATTAAATATTAATTTTTTTATTAAAGATTCAACATTAATAAATCATTTTTTTGGTTAAAAATATAACTATTTTGTTGCAATTTTTTTTTTTTAATTAATTTTTTCAACTGAAAATTGAATTAACTCGTGTTTGGTTGAAATATCTTCTTTTATGGTAGAATTCATCTTAGTAAAAAAAAATCTTTTTGGTTGACAATTTTTTTTTGGTTGGAAATTTAATTATTTTTTTTTAAATTAGATTTTTATGGTTAAAATTCGTTTTTTTACTGTAAGTATAACCATATCATTTTTGGTCGAAAATGATTTTTTTGGACTACATAGTCGTTTCTTTGGTTAAAGTTACCTTACTTCACTTAAGAATTAATTTTTTTTCTTATAAATTTAATTATTTTGTTGAAAATTCGTTTATTATGTGAAAAATTGTTTTTCTCTGGTAAAATATTAATCTTATTGGTTGATAATGAGAAATTGGTTCAGGGAAAAGTCAGGGAAAGTTAGAGAATTTCAAAATTGGTATTTTTTTATTACCGCTTCTTTTATAAAAGGGTTCCTTAAGTTAAATTCTATTAGTCGTGGGGGAAATTATTGATTGAAGGTGCGTTGAGAAGTGGGATTATGTCCTGATTTTCCGATCAAGACATCTGTTCATCCTGTAAATAGTAAAGAAAACAAAAAGAATAAATAAGTGCAACTTGAGGGTTTGACTACTAGGACTCGCAAAATTTGGTTTTGAACAAAATTAGTTTTTAGATTTGGTGCAACACATATTTCCCATAAAAAAATACGTTTTTGTAAATTTTTTACAGAATCGCCTAGATTACGCATACTGAGTTGTCTCTCAACATTTATATTTAAAATTCGACATAGAATACAAACAAAAAATGGCATTTTCAATTTCATCCCGATAAGCCTGTTTTATAGGATCCCAAAATAACCAATTGGATTTTGCGAGGCTTTGGTGCTAATTCTTATTTTTTTGTGGTTTGTTTAATTACAAATTATTTTTAATACATATGATATTACTTTCTACTGGCAATCAAATATTTCAAAAAATTCTTTAAGCAATGTATTATTGTTTAAAGTAATTTTTCCGTAACATATTTAGATAGTCATAGTTTTTCCTGAATTTTTCAAATTGTTTTCAAATTTCAAATCAGAAATCGAAAATAATTAATTAAAATTAACAAAAATAATTGCTTAAGTAATTTATTATTATTTATAACAATATTCTTTTTAAATAATGCTAGAAAGTTGTGGCTTTTTTAAAAAATTTCCAACATTTTTCCAACTATTCACTCACAGTGAAGTAACCAGTAATTAAAGTTAACGAACCGAACTGTGCAATATATTTCAAGATTTCAAATGATATCAAAAGATTTCATAAAGATTTCTAAGATTTCAAATATAGTCTATAAAATGTCTTATTATTTATTTAGTTAGTTTATTAATTTACACTTCAATTAAATAGAGGTTAATAATTGACACCAAGGTTTAATTCCACAAAGGAGCGATTGTGGCAGTTACCCCCCTCCCAGATATTAAGGAAACCAACAATAAATTTTAACAATTTGTTATTATTAAAAAGGTTTAATATTATTTCGAGAATGTAAACAGCTTGAAAGCTATAAAAACCTCACCTACTTCAACAGCCCCCCATCCGAGTACAACTGAGTCAAACACGTTGCTTAACTTCGGTGATCAAACGAGAAGCCTTAAACAATTATAGGTATTTAAGCGGACACATAGGTCTGTTAAAAATGTTATTTTATAATATAATACTAGTTGTAAAATATGATAGTAACTTGAATCCAAAAATAACCTTTTGATTTCTAAATAAATAAATTCTAATGCTTCTATGATTATTCGCAAGCTCGAACTTTATTTTTATTAAAAAAAGAAACAATATTAATTACATCATTAAAAATATTCACTCTAAATGTGAAGTGGGGAAAACTAATCCACCAAATTAACTTCAGTGAAAAAAAATTAATCTTTATTTAACAGAAATTTTGAGTCCTAAATTACTTACAATAATTAAAGTGGGACGATGGTCGTGGGGGCTAAAGCGTAGGCTTTGGACCCCCACTCCTTCGGCTTGCGGGTTCGATTCCCGCCTCGCACTCTGGAAGAGTCTCGGTGGCTCATGCGGTGAACACTAGCCTAGCAAGGGAGTTAGTTGTTCATCTCCAGAGAGTCGTGGGACCGGTACCTCTAGAGAAAAAGATTTTCTCTAAGTACTTAGGGCTGTTGCTCTTGGTGGTTCGGAACCCACCTTAAACTGTAGGTCCCCCTTCCACCACCAAGTAAGTGTGTGGAGGGTGTGTAAAGAAATAGAGAAGGTGTAAGAAAAATGTAAACCCTTAGGGGACACATGAGAAGCTTCCACTACTTACAATAATTAGTAAAAATGTTAGTAAAAGAAAATATAGTGACACTCGCGCTTTTTAAATTCAGATTTGTGGAGTTAGCCCCTAAACTTCTAATTTGAAAACATAAACTAATATTTTTTTAAACAAGTACTAGTTGTGAAATTTCAACCACAAAAGTTGGATTCACAAACAAATGTAATAGTTAATCTTTAAACCAAGGAAATATTTTTTATTTAATTCAAAAACAGTTGAATTGAACCAAAAAAGACGAATTTTCAACAAAATTCTTCAATCCTCAACAAAGATTTTTCAGGCTATCAAGAAAAAAATGCATCTAAAATGTAGAATTTTTAAGTCAAAAAGTATTCATTTTTAACCAAGAAAATTAATTTGCTACAACCAAATGCAAACTCTAAACAAAATACATACAGTTTAACCAAATAGTTGCATTTTCAACATACAGATTATTTTCTTACAAAAAATACCAATGTGTAATGAACAGTTGCACTTATCACCAAATAGTTGAATTTTCTAGCAGGATGATTAATTTTCTATGAGCACAGAAGAACTTTCAACAAACTACATAAAGTTTCGAACAAATACTGAAATTTCTAAACTAAAAAAATATTTTTAACCAAAAATGGAATAGTTCAATTTTCATTACAGAATTATGTTTTAATAAAAAAATATTTTCTACAAAAGAGTTGAATTTTCTACCAAGTTATTGAATCTCCGAGAAAACAGAAAAATTGTCTGCACACAACAGTTGAATTTTCAACCCGTAAAATTGAATTTCCAACAAAAAAGGTCTCCCACCTTAAAAAAAGTTTTTAGGGTGCCAAATACATTTAAAAGTGCCAAATTCACAAAGTTTTTCCATTTTTGTTGATTTGAAACCAAAGTTGATAATTTCAAAGATATCTGAATAATAAATATTTACCCTTAAACGTTTCTCATTTTGGTTAAGAATTTGTAATGGTTTATTTTGAATATTTTAATGTTTCGCTAGCCGCCGACGTGCGTCGCCAACGTCGGTCCGCCCATGGCAGCTTAAAAACATCATAGTCGGTCCAACTTGGTTAGGGGCCATCCATATACCACGTGGACAATTTTTCATCACTTTTTGATCCCCCCCTGCCTTGTACTTTGTCCACGTGGACATATTTTATGAAAATATAGACATTATCAGTCTTCAAAATGTCCGGGAGCTCGCGACAATTCCATGGACGTCCTTTTAGTACTCAATAAAATTTCATATTCTTTTGTTTTCATAGTCAACAGTTCGAAATTCGTTGACTGGCTAACAGCTGTTGGTGCATTTTGCAAGAATTTATCGCAAAATCGCCAAAAGTTCGAGTGACAAAACGTCATTTCAGTACTCTTCAAACCCACGGGGAATGATTGTTTGGATGGTAAAAACTAACAAGTTGTTTGAATGGCTGCTCCTGAGTGGTGCCAAAGTTGACTGGCAGTCTGTCGAAAATGTCAAAAATTCGAGTGAAAAAACGTCATTTTTGTACTCTTGAAACCCATTGTTGCGAGCTGTGAATTGACTTAACAAGTGAGACTTTTGTAGTTTCTTATTTTATATACATATTAGTTTTAGAGAAGTATCCTATTGATGAAAATTTTAGTTAATGAAAAGGACAAAACTTTCATTCGGTTGCTGATTAAAAAGGGCAGTCAACGTTTTTTTCACTAGAAATTTTCGACATGCTAGATAGAAAGTCTTCCAGTCAAATTTGGTACCACTGAGGAACAGCCAATCAATTATGATCTTACTTTTTAGCACCTAAAAAATCATCCCCAATACGTTTCAGGAGTACTAAAATGACTGTTCTAATTTTCATCCTATCATTTTTTATATGCTTGACATTCTGTCAATCAACTTTAGCACCACCTAGAAGCTGCCAGTCAAATTTTTTGTTAGTTTCCAGCATTCAAACAATCATTCCCAATGAATTTCAAGAGTACTAAATTGACGTTTTTTCACTCGAATTTTTGACATGTTTGACAGTCTGCCAGTCAACTTTGGCACCACTGAGGAGCTCCAGTCAAACTTTTTGTTAGTTTTTAGCATTCAAACAATCATTCCACGTGTGTTTGAAGAGTAATAAAATGACGTTTCGAATTTTTGAAATGTTTGACAGTTTGCCAATCAACTTTGGTACCACGAAGAAGCTGCCAGTCAAACTTATTGTTAGCTCTTAGCATTCAAACAATTATCCCCATGGGTTTCAAGAGTACTAAAATTACGTTTTTTCACTCGATTTTTTGACCAGTTTAACGATAAATGGTTGCAAAATGCAGTAACAGCTGTTAGTCAATCGATGAATTAGCTGAAAAAATTCGGATTAGCTTATGAACGTGAGCTTAAACATGATTTGAATTTCAAAGGAAAAGTCGTGAAAAAATAAAAATAAAAATAGAAAAAAAATTATATTGGGCGCGAGCACAATATAAAAGTTCGAGTATACCTAGAGTATACCTTTTCTCATTTCAGTATATTTTCCACAGATTTAAAGAAATGTGTGTCCACGTAGATTCTAGCCCGACCCCCCCGGTCCCCCTCGTGGTCAAGTGTGGAATTTTGCCATACTCCCCCTCCACGTCTAAAGTGTCCACGTGATATATGGATGGCACCTTACCGTAGATAGATTACCATAGCAGGGTTGACTTTGGCCCGATGGTCAAGCTCCGGCATCCGACCGTAATTCGCACCTGGGTATAGAATTCATTAAAAATATCATTAAAAATATTTTTGATGTCGAAAGAATAATAATTAGATCTGCTTTTAGTGCCATCATATATGTAGGTAAACTGAAATTCAATTTATTTTGTATTTACAATATAATTAATAAAACAAGTGATTTCAAGATATTTAAAATTCTTTTTAAACTGAAAAATAATATAAGAATAATAAACCCGTTTTACTGGATGACAACGAATTGTGGTAAGATCTTTTTCGGGCTTCTAAATCGGTTATTTTTCGAAGAAAGACACTTAACATCTGATTAAATTTTAACATATGAAAGTATATTTAATAATATGTAATACTCTGTAACTATAATTAGAAACAAAAAAATTAATTAATTTTGCAATTATGAAATTAATTCCGAAAAAATATATGTTTTTAATATAGTTAGATCTTAAGCTTTCTTTTAAAAGATATTATAACACCATAAATTTGAAAAAAGTTAGTCAAGGACATGTTACAGGAAAATATTCAGTTTTAATCGAATTCATTTTAACACCGATTATATTTGGTCTCTAATATAAATTGGTAATGACTTAAACAATCTTAATTAACAAATGCGCCATATGGCTACTCTTACAGACGTACAGACTTGCTTATTTCGACGAAATCAACTTTAAATAACTAACGTCTACATTTTTAAGGCCGTTTCGATGACAATAAGCCATTGCTTTGTTCACGGCAATTTTTTTTATTAATTTTCATCGTGTTATGTATTTATAAATAAAATTTCAGTTCTTTCACGGAATTAACAGCCAATAATTTAGCAATGATTTCTTGCTATGAATCCGTAACATTTGATAATTGCTTAAACAAACTTAATGAAATAAATGTATTATTTGGCTATCAAGATTTAAGCTTTGTTCTTTTATCGTAAACAACTGTTAATAAAAAAATTTTAAACTTTCATTATACGCAAATATCTACTATTCTTTAAGTTATTAACAAAGTTATAAACAATTTTCCTTTTCTAATGCATTTGAATACAAAACATGCGTTTTTCTTGTGAAACATACTGCACATTTCTTGTCAATAAATCCTTGCTATCAGTTGACAACAATTGATTATTTGTTAAAGTAATCTAATCACCTGTTAAAATCCTATATTATATATACTTTATATACGGCTAAGTTAATTAAATTATTAATAACAATAATAATAGTGGATCGTTATCGAAATATCGACAAAAAGTAAAAAATTTGTTATCAACAGTGTTGATAACGTTAAAAAACAAAGTTTAAATGCTTAAAAATAGACAAATAATGCATTTCTTATTTAAGTATGATTAAGCAATTATCAAATCTTATGTATTCATAGCAAGAAAATATTGATAAATAATTGGCGGTCAATTCCGTGAAAAAAGCTTAATTTTATTTATAAATACATAAAATGATGGAAATTGGTTCACACGACATTGCTTTTAACAATGAAAATTACGGATTTTTATACCGAAGTAAGTTAGTTATTTATAGTCAATTGCGATTAAAGAACCAAGTTTGTACGTTAAAAAATAGACAAATAGTAATTTTTTAAATTAATATTGTTTAAACAATTATCAATTTTTATTGGATGATCAAATATGATATTTAAATTCAATTGGAAAGTAATTTACAATCGATTTCGTAAAAAAAGTTTCTTAATAATTGTTTATAAAATTTACTTTTAATAGTTGAAGTAAAAAACACTTTTTTCTCTAAATTGTTCAAATTTAGTGCGAATCAACAATTAAATCGGTGCCGATCCCCACAAAAACATTTTCATTCTCTTATTTGTTCATTCAAAATGCAAAACATTGTTAAAGATTCGCGTTGCTATTTGAAAACTTTTTTCTATAAATACTTCAAATTTGTTTTCGAAAATCGGTCCAGAGAGTTTGATGCGGAATGTTATTAGATTTAATTTGTTAATTTGTTTATATAAATTGGATAAAACAGTGACATTTTTCACATCTTTTATATAGAAAAATATACAAAACAAATAAAAAATATCATTGTCTTATTCATTATATTTTAATTATAAATAACTTTTCCAACTTTTTTTTCAAGTAAATTTCAGAAATATTTGTGCACTTATTGTATATAATTAAATCAATTATTATCTAACTTAATTATTCTAAACAAATTCTCTACCACAGTATGTTCAAATTAAAACCATTGTCCTTGTTTTTTTTTTAAGAACAAAATTCTAAGTTCCGTCTTTATAAAAAATTGCAAATGTTCAGAAAAAATGTACATTTTATATCAATCTTAAAAGTTGTAAAATAGTATAAAACAGAAAAAAACAAAATATCACGCGAAGAAAAATAGTAATCGATTTAAATTATTTATTTGAAAAGTATTTTACTGATATTTCTGTTTAAAGTTCGTGTATTTTATATTTACATAACGCCGCATGATAATAAATAATTAGAAAAAGAGTACTTAAAAGTTGGCACTTTTAACTTTTTTGAACTGTAGCTTATGAGGATGGCTTTTTCAACGAGTTTCAACCTGTCGATTTAGCGCAGTGGTTAGCATTCCCGACTGCTAGGCGTTAGATTTAGGTATAGATGTGTAGGTTCGATACCCCGTAGCGTTAAAAATTTTATTTGTAATATAATGTTTAAAAATGTAATATATCTATTATTTACTCTAAACCGGACTATTAATATTTAAAGTTAAAATGCACGCAATCATTTATTTTTAAAATCTTTTTTGTCTCTCAACGACTACGTGGAAATAGTTAATGTTGACTGTGTGCTGTGCGTGTGGAATTTAATATATTAATATGTTCCAATTCTACAGTAAAAGAGAATCAAATTGATCCCCTAATTCATTGACTGATGCTCTTCATACAATTGAAACCCGAATCATTTAAATCTAGTAAAGCACCAATTGATCTTGTCCGGGCCACGGTCGGGCTCCCCGGCCAGCTTCCGGCCATGCTCCATGGCCGGACGCTGGCCAGCGCAGCGTGAAGATGCTGGTCGGTTTCCGACCAGAAACCCCGGCCACAGCCCTACTTAAAGTCGGGCTCCCCGGCCAGTTCCCGACTTAAGGCCGGGCTCTCCAGCCGTAGACTGTCCAGCCCCCGACTTAAATTTCCACCCGGGAACCCAGGCGGAAATATTATATATCATTTATATATAGTTTGAAGTATTATATATAATATTTATTTGTTTTATACATTTTTTGTAAGAAACAAATGAATATTACATATAAAACTTCACACTATATATAAACTATATTTAATTTTTTCGCATGGGAATTACCTAGATGATTCAAAAAATCATCTAGTTCTACCAGTAAGCGTGGGGGACGAAAGATAAAACCGTTTATGATAGTGACTATAATTTCTTACTTATGACAGTTTTCATACTTTCATATTTTTTATTTACTTTATTACTTTGTATTGATTTTTATTTTCATGTTTTTAAATGTAACATAAATTTTAAATTTCGATCACTAATTAAAATACGTGGATAGTTAAGAGCCAAGTGAATGTGGACACAAAGTATAAATTATATAAATATGACGTTCTTTCCACTTTGGACCATCTCGAACCAGTTCGCGACTCATTTTGGCCCACTTTTATGGGCCCGTCTGACCATATTCTGTCAATTTCGTTTATTTTGCACAGCCCTCTTTGGCCATCCGCACCTTTCTGGATTCATATAGGTATAGGTCTATCTCGCGACTTTTTAAAAATCTTCAACGCGTGGGTCGTTGTTGACTACCTACATGACTTCGTACTTGGCATCGAAAGGTCGCGTGTCCTCCCGGAAGAATTCCTTCGAGGTCGATACCACTTCGAATCGCACCAGTTTCATACTCTCATATTTATAGATCTGATACCATTTGCTGAACACCTTCCCTAGGTCTTCGACTTATTTCAATCATTTTTTCATACCAAGAAAATTACCCATGGGGAAAAATCTTTTGGCGCTGGCCTGGCCCAGAACAGAATGCTTATTGGAAATCTTAATTTTTTAATCTTAATTATTGGAATCTTAATTTTGTCATTTAAAAATCAAGATAACTAAGAAGATAATTCACAGAAACTTAAGTTGAAAATAAAAAGGCATTAGTTGAAGAAAGGTTTTTCAAGCACTATTTTTGATCAAACAGTCTTATTGTTAGACAAAAATATTTTTAAATGTTACCTGAAGAAATAAATTTTCAAGCCAAAAGGACTAATTTTCAACAAAAAAGTTACTTTTTAACCAAATTGGTACTTTCTACCAAAATGGTTAATTTTTTGTTAAGTACATGAATCTCCAAATAAATGGTTGAACTTACATACCAAGAATATTAATTTTCAACAAAAAAGTTAATTTCCATCCAAATTTGCACTTTCTACCAATTCAGTTAATTCTTTAACAAAACATACAATTTTTCAACCAAATGGTTCAATAGTTATACCGAGAATATTATTTTTCAAAACAAAAAACAAAAAAAGAAAAACAAATTTGGAACAAAAGACTTTTAGCTCCGATAAAGTAAGGTTTCGTTTTTAGGTGTTTATACTATTTTACAACGTTTAAGATTGATATAAAATGTAAATTCTTGCTGAACATTTGCAATTTTTCATAAAGATGGAACTTTGAATTTTTTTCTTAAAAAATGAAACAGAATTTCAAAAAAGTGTCATCGAATTTTTGTCACAAAATGCATGGTTTGTAAGTATGAACTCGTGAAACCTTAAAATTTGTGGTGTCAAAAATATATTCACCCAATATATTTCCACGTGTGGGACATCCATGCGGGTGTACGCATCCATTTCTAAATGAAATTAGAAAAAGTAATTAAGTTATGAACAAAGTTTAACAATTTTATTATTGCCAATCAGCGCCCGGCCAGCTACCGTCTGAGCATTCGATCATAAGATTTATCCGATCAGAGCCCAGTCAGCCCCCGACTGGGGTTTTGACATAAATTTTTCCCAGTCAGTCTTCGACCAGCGCACGGCTAGGCTCTTAAAAAACAAACATAGCCCGGTCAGTCGTCGACCAGAAACCTTGTTGTACCAGGGCTAACCCGGGCTATTTCCACACGGGAATGTTAATAATTCGTCTTTTTTGGTTGGAAAATTCAACTGCTTTGTTAAAAATTTCGAAGTGTTTCGTCGTCCCGAAATTTGGGATGACTAATCCAATATTTTTTATAAGCTTAGCTAGTCATCCCAAATTTTCGAGACAGTCCTTACCCTTTTCTAACTGCCACAATTTTTCGGGACGGCAAGGCACATCCGAAAAATTCATTATCTTGTGTTGAAAATTCTGTTATTTTTGTAGAAAATGTCTCTGTTATGATAAAAATTTGATCTTTTTTGATTAAAAATTAATCTTCTTTATTGAATATTCAACTACTTGGTTGAAAGTTAGATTTGCTTTGTTACAAATTTATTTTATTGTAGTTGAAGATTCATCTGTTCAGTTGAAAATTCAACTATTTTGTAGAAAAATCATCTTTTTGCTTTGAAAAATCCATAGTTTGGTTGAAACTTGTTTTTCTCTCTTGAATGAAACATCTTTGCCGGTTGAAAATTAATCTCGTATGGTAGAAATTCGATCTTTTTTTTATTAAAGGTGCAACTTTTTGTGTAAAAAATAATATGCTTGAATTGGGGATTTAATTATTTTGTTGAAAATTCGTATTTTTCGTTGAATTATAATGTTTTTGATTAAGGTTTTCTTTTTTCAAGCTCGACCATCTGGCTAGAAATCCTTCTTTACATGTGGAAAATTGAACTATTTAACTGTTCGATTGAAAATTCAGCTTTGTAGCTCGAAAATTGATCTATGTGGATACAATTTCAATAATTTTGATAGTCATCTATTTCGGTCCAAAATCGAACTGTTACATTCAAAATTCGTCCTTTCGAATTGAAAATTGATCTTTTATCGTAGGAAAGTTTGATATATTATAATTTTTATTTATCCTTGATTAATTACAGAAGCCCGGTCAAAAAGAGCCAAAAATTGGTACCGTTGTTTCTGGACAGTCCCTTACTAACATCCTTGGATCATTTGAATCTTCTATTATCTATTTATGGGCCTTATTGGTTTGGATCTTACTTGCGGTTTGGGATGTATGGTTTGTAACTTATTTTATTTTATTTATAACCACCATTGATGGCTCGCCACATCATAAAGATATTATTCTCATACTGTAGTGAAACGATAGAACCAAGTTCGCGATGAAAAGACTCTCTTCGAGAAGGTCGCATGTCCAATCAGGTACAAGTGGGTACAAGTAAATTCAGAGATATGAGCGAGGACACTGTCCGGTCGGTCATTTGGGAAAATCGGTCAGCAGGTCAGAGGCAACTCTCACAGTCATTTGTGGATGCTGACAAGGAGTCAGGTGACTTTTGCAATAAACCCCACCTGCTCCCTGTGAAATATGTCCATACATGTACCTGAAAGACAAGCCCGTAATACCATCTTACCTTACCGTAAACACCTCTTCAGGATTAGCGTCGCAACACCAACACGCATATTCTCCTCAATTACCATTATTATTTATTTTATATACCTAGCTTTCAACGTCTCAGGCACAAATTCTTCACCAGAAAAAAAATTAAATACCGCTATCTGCATCCGTCATCACTGATTACCTATGTACTTTCGACAAATAACTCTTCCAGATTTCAAGCACAATTCATTTGAGTATTCAGTAATGAATTATGGTGGACCAAAAATTCGACATTTAAACATAGGTTTTAAAATCGGCAGAGCTCGGTTTTCGAAAAAATCGAAAAAGTAAGTACTTGTTATAAGCTTTTTGTGAACTAAAATATAGACACCTTTTAAGGATTGTTTAACCCTCTACCGCCTACAGTGACATATATGTAACGTTTGGAAGATTTGAGTTTTTTTAAATATGATTTGAGACGAACAGCAATTTTTAACGCAAGGATTTACATGAAAGTCAGGACGGTAATGAGCTAGAATAATTTCCACCCAACAGTAAGTGAAGTTTTTACAAGTATTTTTTAAATAATTTTGAATTGTTCAAACAATTATTAATTGTTTTAACAATTTTTTCCTCCTGCATATCGTGAAAAGTTATTACCTTTCGGGACGAATGATATAAAGTCGATGAATGTCAAGAACAGTACTTATTATTTAACATATTTGATAATTATTTAAACAATTTAAATCTGTTTAAACAATTTTATCTCCTTCAAATCGTAAAATAGTTATTATTTTCTGGAATTAATGACACAATTAACGCATGTTGAAAGCTACATATATATTTTTTGAGGATATTTGGTATTCATTCAATCAATTTTCATTTGTTTAAAAATTGTTTGTCTCTGTAAAGAGTGAAAAATTATTATTTTCTGGAATTAGTAACACAATTAACTGATGTTGAGACTGATTTTTTTCGTAAGAATATTTAGCAATTATTTAAAGATTTTTCATTTGTTTAAACAATTTTGTTTTCTATGAATCATGAAAAGTTTTTCTTGTCTGCAGATAATGATACAATTAAGGAATGTGAAGAGTTTTTTTAGAATTATTCGCAATTATTTAAGCAATTAACAATCACTCTTGCGCCTTTTCATAGGGAACGTGGAGAACAGTCTAGGTTTTTCGAATCTCCTATACACTATGTCATTTATTTTCTAATCTCAGAGTGTTCTGTTGCTCTAAGAAAATTATAGTCCTTTTTTTTCTTAAAGTTATTATTCGGTTCTGTTTTATTCATATACTTTAGGAAAAATCTACATTCAAATGATTTTTAATTCACGGATTCCGTTAATTTACGGGGGCGATTTCAAGAAAAAAGGACTATGCTTTACTTAAAACAAATCAATTCAATTGCTTTAACCAACTATTTTTATTCAAACAATATATGGTATACGTTTTAAAATATGGAAATGCTGAATAACAAGAAACTGCATGTAAGAGATTCGAAAATGTATATTTTTATATTTTTCTCCACCTTCCTGTAAAAAGGCACAGCTGAATGATTATTATTTGTTTAAATTATTGTTAAATATGTTTAAACAGATGAAAATTGTTTGAGTAATTGTGTCATAAATTCCAGAAAATAATAATTTTTCACCCTTTACAAGTGAAAAAATTGTTTTAACAAATGAAAATTGTTTAAATAATTACAAAATGTCCTGAAAAATATATTACTTTCAGCATTCCTTAATTGTGTCGCTAATTCCGAAAAATAATTACTTTTTAAGATTTTAAGGAGAAAGAATTGTTTAAAAAAAGTTCAAATAACGACAAAATATATTAAACAGGACTTACTACTCTTGACATTCATCAACATTATATCATTTATTCCGAAAGTCAACAACTTTTCAGGACTTACTGGAGGAAAAAACGGTTTAAAGAACTAATTAATTGTTTAATCAATAAAAATTATTTTAAAAATACTTAGAAAGTCACTTATTGACTAAAAATAATTCATGTAGAAAAAATTTCAAACAAAATTCCGAGCACAATAAAAATGGATTGGGGGATCAAAATTGAAAGCTATCGTGGGTAGAAATTATTCTTTGAACTGTACTTTAATTAATAAAAAGTTTATAATGAGTACTACTCTTTTCCATTTTTTCGAAAACCGAGCTTTTCCCATTTATAACTGCATGTTAATTTCAAGAGCCCGGAGGTACGGGTTAACGTCAAAACCCTCACAACATGAGATATCGGGGGGGGGGGGATACCCCATTTATCTCCCAGAATATCATGGGCATATCCCAGGAGATCCTAGGGATATCGCAAATAATATCGTACAGAGCGGAAATCTCGATATCCCTAAAATGTCCCAAGAATATCTCAGAATATCCTCAGGATATCCCATTACTGTCCCAATTTTATATGCCAAGGATGTTCCCAAGATATCCCATTTTCATAATTTATAATATATTACTGGAAATTCAGATGTATCTACTGCCAATTATATTTATATCCAATCGTATCAATAAAATAAGAAATGATTTAACAATATTAGATATTTTTCCGGAGATTTTATACAAAGTGCGAAATTATGAAACACAATAATGGTAAAGTCCCCCCTAAAGTCACTTTCAGGTTAAATCCATTATGGCTGTCAGTGTGCGAAAACTATTACTCAGTCATAAGTGATTTTAACAAAAGTCAACAATTTCTCGAATATTCGTGCCGGATCACAATCTACTATCGGCGAGAAAATCATAGACATGTGCCTTTGAAGCTTAACAACTCAGTCAAAAAAAATGCCAGCACAACAAAAAAAGGTTCATATGAAAGCTGAAAGTGTTCTACGTAAATGAGCTTGAAGACGTTTATGAAAATACATTTTTGTGCTTAGCAGACTGAAAAATGTAAAAAAAAGTAAGGATTTTCGGGTACATTTAAGAACAGTCAAGTTTAAAGCATTATTTCTTATACAAGGGGCGATGGGAAAAATTTGAAAAAATTAATAAGTATGAGGAAAACTTTTGTGAACCAGTTGCAGTTGAGAAATTTAAAGAATAATAAAAATAGTTGCTTAAAAGTACAAAAATGTGCAACTATATGATCTTCAGTGAATTTTTCAAATTTTTCCCATCACCCCTTGTGTAAGAAATAATGCTCTAAACTTGACTATTCTTAAATGTACCTGAAAATCCTTACTTTTTTTTACATTTTTTAGTCTGCTAAGCACAACATTTTTTTACATAAACGTCTTCAAGCTCATTTACGTAGAACACTTTCAGCTTTCATGTGACTGTTTTTTTGTTGCGCTAGCATTTTTTTGACCGAGTTGTGAAGCTTCAAAGGTAGATGCCTACACGGTAAAAAAAATTGAGCTGTGACAGGGATATTATTCCTTATTATAGCCAAACATTTAGCTGAAAACGAACGAAGGAATTTAGAAAGATCCCTGG
>NC_046662.1:71759842-71771659 GCF_010883055.1 Belonocnema kinseyi | reverse complement strand
TCTTCTAACTAAACGTTTTACCTAATCCAAGTGTATACTTTCTTTGAGTTTAATATATTCTCGATTCACTCGTTCGCCTCAAGAATTTTTTTTCCGTGTATAGTTTTCTCGCCGATAGTATTCTCATTTATATTATACAAACCAACGCGGCACATATTAGTTTAAATGCTTTTTATCATAAAAATTGATTTTGCTGTTGAAAAGTGCGATCTCTAAACTGCGCTATTTAGAGGTAACAGAAATAACAGCAAACTTTAAAATTTTTAGAATGTGACTTGTTTTTTATTGTATGTAGACTATTAATGGCTATAAAAATCATTCACGGTAATAATTTTTAGATAATCATACTGAAATAGGATTTTGAAAGAAACCGAATATTCGAGATTTGTATAAAGTCGTTTCGACACACGGATGTTTGTCAATCTTTATGTTTTCAGGTATTCTGCATATTTTAATCAATCTGCATTTCAGAAATATTGGATTCCATTGCTAAAAATGTATATATCCCGCACAGGAAATTGAGTGGATATCGTACGGGGCGGAAATCTCAATGTTCTTGGAAGCATATCCCGGGAGATATTTGGGACATTTTTCAGGATATCCTATATCCTGCCTAGATATCATAGGGATATGCTAAGGATATCATTTTGGTGTGAGGGAAAAATAATATAAAAAATACGGATTTTCTTTTTCAGGAAAAAAAAATGGGGTGGGGGGATGGATCAACAAAAAGCGAAAATATAATTTATACAGGTATACATTTGAACGATCCAAATGCCCCCGGGAATTTGAAATTATCACAGGGTTTTAAATGTAATCCCGTAAAATTCTTTCATGTCATCAAAAATGCTTTGAATCTCTTAAAACTGATTAAATCCCTCAAAACCCATTGAAACCCGTTCACATTTTTGCAAATCTTTCGAAATCTCCTTAGGTCCCTTATTCAAATCTGCCCAATCTCATTAAAATTTCCTGATATCCTTTAAAATTCATGAAAATACTTCGGTATGACATTTCCAGTGGGACGATGGTCATGGGTGCTAAAGCGTAGGCTTCGGACCCACTCCATCGGCTTGCGGGTTCGAATCCCGCCTCGCACTCTAGAAGAGCCTCGGCGGCCCATGCGGTGAACACTAGCCTAGCAAAGGAATTGTTCATCTCTGGAGAGTCGAGGGACCGGTAACTTTAGACAAAAAGGTGTTCTCTAAGTACATAAAGCTGTTGCTCTTGGTGGTTCTGAAACCACCTTAAACTGTAGGTCTCCCTCCCTCCACCAAGTAAGTTTGTGGGGTGTTTGTAAAGGAATAGGGAAGAAGGCGCAAGAAAAATGTGTAAAACCTCAGGGGACACATTAGAAGCTTACATTCCATTCCAATAAAAGAAGATTTCCGGAGATTTCAATGGATTACAAAAATTTACAAATATTTCAAAATAAGTTATTAGATTTCGTAGGAATTAATGTGATATCGAAGTCAGGGTGTCCAGCTACCTTAAAAACCTTGAAAACCCGGAAATGTCTTTGAATTTCTCACGAGAACCTTGAATGAATCTTGTTTTGCTTCTAAAACAATTTTCGAGGCGTTGAGCACTCGGGTTTTAGTAAACACCAGATTTCCAAAGGTTATAAAATGATTTCAAAAATTTCTAAATATTTCTAAATATTTCAAAGTCTTTAAAATATATAAAGGGATTTTGAACATTTCAAAAAGAGTTCAGGAATTTCAAATACTTAAAAATGATTCTAGGATTTAAAGAAGACGTATAGACAAGATTTCACAAAAATTCCAAATATTTTGATGGTTTTAAATCTATACAAAATATTTCAGAAAAATTTGCCAAACATTTTAAAGAATCCATAGGGATTTCAGAAGATTTCAAGAATTTCAAAGATTTATAAGAGGGTATATTACACCAGATTTAAAAGATTTTAACGATTTTCCAAAGGTTTCAATAAGTTTGAGATTTTAAAAGATTTCAATGGTTTTAGCCGAACACAAAAGATTTCACAAAAAAAGATTAAAGAAAGATTTCATAAGGATTCCAAATATTTCACAAAGATTTCAAGTTTTTGTAAAATTTTACCAAGATTTTAAAAGATTTCAAAATATTTCTCAAAGCTTTTAAGTATTTTCATGATTTCATGGGAATACAAAAGATATTACAAATATTTCAAGAATTTCATAAAAATTTCATAAAGATTTTAAACTCAAAGATTTGAAAATGGGTACAGTACGCCAGATTTCAAAGATTTCAAATTTTTTGTAAAGATTTTGAACGATTTCAAATTTGTTTTGAAGATTTCATAATATTTCACAAAAATTTCAAACATTTCACACAGATTTTAAAACTTTCAAATGATTTCAAGGAATTCAACTATTTTAAAAAGGGTATACTAAGTTTTGCAGTTACTGAAAATGTTGTTAGAAGATTTCAAAAGATTTCACAAATATTTCAAATAGTTTAATGATTTCAAATGAACATAAAGAATTTCAGAAAGATTTCGCAAATATTTCAAACATTTCATCAAAATTGCATCGAGATGTCAAAAGAATATAAGAATATTAAAAATGGTACAGTATACCAGATTTCAAAGATTTCAAAACAGTTCAAAGATTTTAAATAATTTAAAATTCTCTAGAATATTTCAAAAGGTTTCACAAAAATATTTGTTATATTTCAATGATTTCCAACGAATACAAAAGATTTAATAAATATTTCGAAGCATCTATAAGGATTTCAAAAGATTTGAAGAATTTCAAAAATTTTTAAAAGAGTACAGTACGACAAAATACTAAATATTTCCAAGATTTTAAACGAGTTTACACTTTTTTTAGCACATTTCAAAATATTTCACAAAAGTTTCAAATATGCCATTGATTTCAAATAAATACAAAAGATGTCGGAAAGATTTTACAAACATTTCAAAGAACTTTTAAGGGTTGTAAAAGATTTCAAGAATTAAAAAATTTGTAAAAGATAACAAAGATTTAAAAACATTTCAAAAGGTTCCAAGAAATTTGAGAATTCAATGATTTCAAACGAACCCAAAAATTTTCAAAAACAAAGAATAAAGAAAGATTTCATACATGTTTCAAGGATTTCATAAAAATTTCGAAAAATTTCACAAAGATTTGGAAGATTTTAGAGAAATTTCAAAAGATTTCAACGAATTTACAAGGGTTTCAAAATATTTCACAAAGATTTTAAAGTTTCAAGGATTTCAAAAACCTTATACAAAGATTTAAAACTATGCTGAAAGATTTCACAGAGACGACCTATGTTCGCAAACAAAATCAAAAATTGGTTCATTTATGATTGTGCTTTCTTCAGAAATTATTAGCCATTAAAAAAATGAAATGCTTCATATTTTACATGTATAAAAAACGGTTATTTGATTATTTGATGTAAAAAAAGGAGACCTGGAAAAACTTGATTTATTCACCTGGAAACCCCGGAAAAGACCTGGAATTTTGTTCCTGGAATCGCTGGAAGGGATTCAAAGAGATTTTCAAAACATTTCAGGGGAATTCCAAGGATTTCGCAGACTTCATGAGATGTAGAGGGATTTCATGAGATTTCAAAAATATTCAAGAGATTTCAAACAATTTGCAGAGATATCAAATGATTTTAAGTGACTTAAAGAGATTTAAAGGTTTTTCGACGATTTCGCGGGGTTTCAAAGGGTTTAAATGAAATGACCAAGTATGTCCAGGGATTTGGGAGGATCTTTCAAGACCTCATAAAAATGTGGACTACGCCCTTCTTCGGCACGTGCCAATATGTATGTGAAGACTCATGCATTTTCATGAAGCGCAGATTCCGAACACGAAGCCTCTCTTCGGGCAGACTTCGTATTCATTCGCCGATCTCTCCTTCTACTGACATCGCGTGTTCGGAAACGTCAGAAAACCGCGGCAGTCGCCAGACTAGCGCGAGTGCCGGTAACGAGCGCGTGCGCGCAGGAGTTTACTCGTTCCGCGGTTTCAAAGTTCAAATCATCCAAATCATCGAGTATCGCAATTATTATGTTATTCTCGAATTTCGAACACCTGGTGATTGTGCTCCGTGGTAATGAGCGCCAACAGCATATCATAAATTACCATTCCCAGTGATCTATTGTCATTTGCCATATAAAACGATTCCTCGGAATAGAGAAATCAACGCTCAGGTGTCGAGCTTTATCTCCAAGTTTACATCCAGAATCCGCCAGTGATTTCGGAAGGTACGGTTCCAAGAAAACCAGTCTTGGCGAAACGTTTCTTCCTTATACAGAAGTATGTAGCTTTAGAGAAAACTTCCCATTTTGGAAATTGATCACGAAATCGGAATTTAATTCTTATTGCAACCATCATCACAGGAATAAGTTCAAACATTTTTTTTTATAGAATAAACTTAAAGAAAGAGTTGATCTGATAATGAAAAAAAGTAAAATTGTGTGGGAGTGACAAACCTGAGTCAGAAAAATTGCCATATCTTGAGGACACGTTTGTGGATTTTCGCCTACGAGACACAATTCTGAAAGTAAGGTCAAAGGATTGAAGCTCTATATTAGGCAAAGTGCGACAAACCTTGCCGATTTTGGTATGTGGCAGAACATACAGATTTTTTTCTTTTTGTATTTGTCAGTTGCGTAAAATGATGCTTTATTTAAATAATTAACATGACCTTATCTTCACACAAGAGGCAATGATCTGGCGTTTCAAAATCTCTAAAGAATAGAGATTGCTATTATGGGATGTGATTTGTGTCACAAAGAAATATGTCCTTGCTTTCCGCTTTGTTAAACTTTTAGTGCTGTATCTGTTCTTCTTGTAGATACTTTGCTCAGAAAGGTTTCCACAATCCGTCCAAGCGTTGCTATTTATTCTCTCGGTTGATGAGAAAATTCTGCAACTTCATTTATTACTTAAAAGAAAGCTTAAAAAATATTTTAAAAATCGGTATACAATTGTGTGGTTAATGGATTTTTTTCTATAGAGATGAGTCCAAATTGTAAAAGATATTAAATGCTTTAGGCATTTATGAGAGCAATTCAGATTTTAAAGGGCAATTCGAATTTAATTATTTAACACATATGGGCATTATAAAGTCTGTAATAGCCATTTCATATTTTAATGGATGAAATCCATTAGAGATATTGTAATGGAATTAATTTTTTTTTTTGGCGTTGAATTACTTATAATTTCTTCTCAAAAAATAAGGTCAAGTCTTTTATAATTTTAATTGACCAAATTTATTCATTTAAAGTTTCTAAGACGCCAAAATAGACCAAAAGATGGGCAAACAGATTCTGAAGTTTCAGTGAGAGTTATTCTTTGGTTAACAATTACTGCCTTCCACACCTTTGTCTTTTGTTTTCACTAAAACAATGCATTACGTATCTATCTCTACTTTGGTCATTAATCCCTTCTCTTCTCAGTCAAAAGACCAATTTCTGCATTTGTCCCGCTGTCATTAGTTAAATCATTAAAGAGCAATACCAAGAATTCAACCGACAATTGGTCATTGGACAATGGGAGTTATTACTCTGGAGAACATGTAATAGAAGAGAGACGCTAACTATTTACGATGACTTTTTTAAATCGACTGTCATCCAACCTTCAGATTTAGAAAGTCACACCTTAACTCTCTATTGACAAATGAAAGGGCCTCTAAAATTCTTATCTAATCGTTCTAATGAAAACCAATTTTGAGTAAAAAAAAAAGATAATGACCATATATATGTACGAGCAGGGCTGCTGCAGACTAATGTATTTGAAAATAGTGGACAAAGTGACTACTTGAAGCTAAAAAGTGACTAAAAAATTCGATTTCTGAATTCGGGGGTGAAAAAGAAGGTCACAATTGGTAGGATAAATTTTACAAGTAATGTTCAGAACAATTGTAATTCATTTAATTATAAGCTAAATAAACTATTAACACTTAACTGCCGAATTTGTATATTTCGATAATTTACAACAGGAACTAGAAAACCAGAAAATTATAAATTCAAATAGTTTAAATTCAAATGTTGCAAACTTTACAGTTCAAGCTGCTTAAAAATAGAACAAATAGAGTTATTTTTCAAGAATTGAATTCAAGATAATACGTCTTCAAATCCTAACATTTGAAGTAAAAATATTGCAATTTCAACAAAGGAGATTAACTTTTTTATCCAAAAATTTTGGAGTCCAAACTAAGAATTTTTGATTAAAAAATAAATTCTTAACCATATATGTAGCTTCATTTTCTACTAAAAATATAATTATCAACCAAGAAATGAATAGTTAAATTTCCAGTTAAAACCAGTAATTTTAAACTAAAAAACACGAATATTTAACAAAATATGAGAAGCCTCAAACAAAACAGATTATTAGATTTCCATTCTTAATATTTTTACTACAAGCATTGAATTTCTACTAAAAGAAATGAATTTTTAATAAAATACATTGATTTTTAACCAAAAGTATTAATTTTCCACCAAACAGATCAATTTTCTACAAAAAAATGAATTTTCAACCGAGCAGTTGAATTTGAAACCAAAAAGATGAATTTTATACCCATAAAGATAAAAACAATTTCAGCTTTTAACAAAAGAGAAGAAAGTTCAGCTAAAATGATGAATCTTCGTTAAAAAATAATTTTTTTCAAAATAGATGAATTCTCAAACAAAACAGATTATTAATTATCAACCAAACAGTTGCATGCTTAACCAAAAAATGATTTTTTACCAGAAAAGAGATGAATTTTCAACAGAAAAGTTATTTTTCGAACAAGAAAGCTACATTTTTAACTAAAAAAAATTAACTTTCTACCAAAAGAGATAAATTTTTATTAAAAAAGTTTAGTTTTTAAGCCAAGAAGTTAAATATTACAAAAAACTTTTGACTTTTAATCTGAAAAGATGAGCTTTCAATCAAAAAGTTAATTTTAAACCAAATAGTTGCAGTCTCAACCGAAAATTCGTACTAAAAAATTAAAAAATTAAATTTTTAGCAAACAAATTTATTTACAACAAAAAAACCTCAATTTTTTCTCGCAAAAAGAAAATTTTCAACCAATAAGTTGCAAATTCTACTCAAAAAGGATACATTTTTTAAGCAAAAATTGAAAAATTAAATTTTCAGTTAAAAAAATTAATTAATAAAAAGAATAATGAATTTTTATCAAAATAGTTCTGTTTTCAGCTAAAGAGATCAATTTTTAACTAAAATGTTGAATCTTCAAACTGGAAATTAATTGGATTTTTAATTCCGAAAAGATCGGTTAGTTGAATTTTAAATCAAATACTCTAAGATTTTAGTAAAAAAGATTAAAATACAACCAAAAAAGTTGCATTTTTAACAAAAAAAATAAGTTTTTGACCAAAAAATATGACTGTAAAAAAAGTTGAATTTTCAATGAAATAATTAAATTTTTAACCAAATAATAAAATCTGTAGACAAAAAATATGAACTCTGAACCAAAAATATAACAGTGGACTCTTGAACCAAAATAATTAACTTTCAACTAAAAATAGTTTTGTTTTCTTTTTGGGTTCTATTAATTAAGTTCGCATTGAGGCAGATAAACAAGGAAAAGAGTAAGTAGTTTGGAAATCGGGAGAAAAAAGGAATTGTTCAAAAAAGTGTATAAAATTAACAATATGGGTTGATTAAATTTTATTTTCCTTCTTTAGATAAAATCTAAAATGAAATGGATTAAAGTGGCATGGTATTTTTTCTAATAAAGTGAACTATCGTGACTTTTTTTTAAACCTGAAAAAGTGACTGAAAATGATTTGAGTGACTGTACAAGAAAAATGAAAAAACAAACTTTTCGAGACAAAAAATTAACAGTATCGAGGTTTTGCATTAAAAAAAATCTGTTTTGCAGGAACAAATGCAACGTAAATCCGAAGATATTATTTATCCGAAGTATGGATAAAAAAGCTGCAAATAATTGAAAACTACAATTATCCGACGGCAGATAATTTTTATCTCGAGGCGGATCAAAATTATCCGTCGTCGGATGATTGCAGTTGTCAATTGTTTGCGACATTTTTATTCAACTTCAGATAAATAATATACCTGGGAATCAATGTGAGATGGTCCAAGTTGTGCACTTTTATTATGAGAGAAATAATTATCTACTCTTTTCAATATAAAATGAATTAGTTTCTTCATTATATGCATTATCAAAAGAACAATTAACCGTAACCATAATGTATACAGTTTCTTGTTGAGAAAACATAATAAACTCCTAATAATAATGTGAATCGTCCAAAGCCGCACACATTGTGTACGCTTATCATATACGCAATTAATATATACCTCACGATTGTCTGCAATAAATTTATCAAGTTTACGAACTTAAAAGAACAGTTCTCCACATTGTGCACTTTGTCATTTACACGCAAATAAAAAAATATCACCATAAAAAAATCTATTGTCATAAAATTTGTTGTGCCTAATTATAAATAATAAAAATTTGCATTGTGCCTTTATTTTTGCTGTGCCTCAAAAATATTATAGCTCAAAAGTACACCAAATTCGGCGTAGTTTTACCCGCAAAAACAATTTGGTTGATTTAACAAAAATTGTGTTGGTTCAGCCATAGAATATGGTTGTTATATGTAAAAAATATTTGTTTTTGTTATTATTATTATTTTTATTTGCTGAATCAACAAAAATTGGTTTGATTCAATCAAATTTTCATCTATTTTCAAGAAGACAGTTTTTTTAGTCAAAGAAAATATTATTTGTTTAGTGCAAAGACTGGCCTTTTATAGTGACGTTCTCTTCGATTAAAAAACCATATCACTACAATTTTTACCTCTCTATAAACAAATGATAATGTTTTTGACACTAACACTGAAATTCCCATTATATGACTTCCTCTTTAATCATAATTCCCGGAAATTTTTGAACATAGCACACATTTCCAAGAAAGGGCTGGAACGTCACGGTTGGAAAGTCTTTTTTCCCGAGGATGTTATGCGAACGGTATTGTCTCTCATACCTTGCGTTATGTAACACGAGGCGATGAGAATCTTCGTTCTCCTCAGCACGGCGCGGAGATCGTTAAAGGGCGATCCCCAGGTGGGATCGTTTATGTTTTATAATCTACGATTTTCCACTCTACGATACCATCTGCGCGTATCTAATGTTACCTCACTTATCTTCTTTTCCTTGGACCAGATTTTTTCTTATAGGAGTAAAAGTCACATTGACGAGATGAGGTGCCGATCAAAGCCGGTCAAACGAGCGAGCGCGTTATTTTCATTCAAAATGGCTGCGTCCTTGAGGAGGTCACGTGGTGTCCAGCTGCACCTACTCGGCCACCCACGAGAACTCTACCTACATCACCCCTCTTCCCACCCATCCACCTACTCTACAACTCTTGTGTTTCATTCGGTCCATGCATTTAAATCACCGCTGATTTATATCTCTACTGAATATTAATTTTTTCATAGCGAATTAATCCCATTATCAATCAAATGTAGTTTAAAGTACTGACAGATTAGAGCGAGGGGGAAAAATTCTGGTAATCTGCTGGACCGCTGAGATATCAGAACTGGTAATCCACTGCGATCCGGAAAATCCAGGGTAATCTAGGGTAATGCACTTGTAATCCATGTAATTAAAGTGATTCCAATGCTGCGGGGTAATTCTCTTATAACGCAGAGTAATCGACTTGTAATTCTGAGCAATCCACTTGTAATCCATGGTAATCCACATCTAATATGAAGTAATCAAGTTCAAGACCGCAACAAAATCCACGTGTAATCTAGAAAATCGAAATAATTTAGGTACTCTAAGTAATCCACTGGCAATATAAAATAATCCATATTTAATTCCCAGTCATCCACTTGTAATCCAGGTGTAATTAAAGTAATCCCAGTGTTGCGCAGTAATCCACTTCTAAGGTGAAATAATCGCCTTTTAATCCTGTGTAATCGACTTTGAATTTAAAATTATCCACTTTTAATCGAAAGTAATCGAGCTCTAATTTGAATTAATCCAGTTCTAATCTGGAGTAATTTAGTTATAATCCAGTTTAATCCACTTGTAATCTAGAAAATTCGACGTAATTCAGGTAATACACGTAATCCATTTGCAGTGCAAAATAATCCACATGTAATCTAAGTTCATCAACTTGTAATCCAATGGTATTTAAGTAATCCCAGTAAAGCGGAGTGATCCACTTGTATTACGGGCTGATCGAATTGTAATCCTGAGTAATACAGTCGTAATCCAGAGCAATCCAGCTCTAATCTGAATTAATCTAGTTCTAATATGAAGTAATTGAGTTCCAATCCAATGTAATCCACTTTCAATCTAGAAAATTTGCAGTAATTTAGATAATATAAGTAATCCACTTGTAATCCAAAGTAATTCAGATGTAATCCAAGGTCATCTACTTGTAATCTAGATGTCATTTAAGTAAACCCAATGATACGGAGTATTCCACTTGTAAATCGGGGTTATTGACTTATAATTCTGAGTAATTCACTTGTAATCCAGAGCAATCCAGCTCTAATATAAAGTAATCTAGTTCGAACACGGAGTGATTGAGTTCTAATCCGCTTTAAATCACTTATAATGTAGACAGTTCGGAGTAGTTTAGGTAATCAAAGTAATCCACTCGTGATCCAGAATAGTATACATATAATCCAGTTAATCCACTTTAAATACAGATAATTTGGAGTAATTTAGGTAATCAAGAGTAATTAAGGTAATTTGTAGTTATTCACATAGGTAACAAATAGTTTTCAACTGTTTTGTTCAAAATTTGTCTTTTTTTTGTTGAAAATTAATTTTCTCACCTAATAATCTAACTATTCAATTTTTGGTTAAAAAATGCATGTATTTTTTTATAAATTTGTTTCAAAGAAATTAAAATTTTTTTGTAAAAAATTCATGTTTTTCGTTTAAAACTCGAATATGTTGTGAAAAATTTAAATTTGACTACTTTATTAAAAAGACATTTTTTGGTTGAAAATTCAACTATTTTGGCAGAAAATTAATTATTTGGTTGCAAATTTAACTATATTGTTAAAAATTCGTCTTTTTTGTTCAAAATAAATTTTTTTAATTGGAAAATTAACTTCAATTTTTAGTTGAACATTTAACTACTTGCTTGAACTACTTTATTGAAAATTCATTATTCTGGTTGAAGATTTTTTATTGTAGATCAAAATGGTTTGTATGAAAATTTAACTATTACTTTTTTATACCGAAAATTTTAAAAAGTAATTTTCTGTACAAATTTGTTTTTCTCAGTTGAATATTCGTGAATTTTCGTTAAAATTTCGTGTTTTTTGTCTGGTAGAAAACTGACTTTCTTGATTGAAAATACAATCTTTTTTGTTGAAAACTGAACTATTTCCTTGTAAAAACAACAGATTGGTTGAAAATTAATGTATTTTTGAAAATTCTTCTGTCTTTGTTGAAAATTAATCTTTTTGATTGAAAATTCATCTTTTTCCTTGAAAATTTTGGGTTTTTGATTGATCATTTTAGTTGAAAATTCATCTCTTTAGTACAAATTTTAAACAAGTTGTTGAAAAATCACTGTCTGTTGGTTGAAAATTTATATTTTAACTGAATATTTAACTGCTTCAGTTGAAGTTTCATCATTTCAGTTGAACACTTATCCCTTTGGTTGAAAATTTTTTATTTTTTTCATATTAGTTTTTTTAGCATTATTTTTTTTTTTTTTAAGTCTGAGAAGAGTTTCTGCACCGAAAAAACGATATTCTAATACTAAGAGTATCATATTCTTACAGGCATATTCTAACATAAGGGAGAAAATATTCTTAAAATGAGAATATTGTTGGGAAGAATAAATGCGAAA
>NC_046662.1:71757756-71759742 GCF_010883055.1 Belonocnema kinseyi | reverse complement strand
ATTGGAAAAATAGTTTTTAACCTATACATTTTTTACTCACTCAATTTAACAGTATACTTACTGCTGGCTTTGATGTTCACAATGTATTTACTTTTCAATTAAAGATTTCGCAAAGCACTATTTACATATATTTATTATGTATTTATTTCGTGCAGTCACACCGAAACCTAATCTCTATAGTCTAAGATTAACTATACCTTATTATCATATAGACAAGAATAATTTAAAAAGAATATATATTCTTAAGGTAAGAGGGCCTCGATCTTACTTTAAGAATATATTCTTGGCGCTAATTTAAGTTGCAAATATTCTTCAACTTAGTGGGAAATTCTTAAAATTAGAATATCGTTTTTTCAGTGTGCAAGCGTCTCGGACACATACCATTATGTAATAATAACTTTTATTCAAAAACAGAAAATTGTGAATCTTGCAATCTGAAGGTATCAAATATTAAGGTTTATAATTTAGGGGTGGTAGATCATAAGGAGGTCGCATTTTTTATGTTAGTAATAAAAAATTAGTTGCACAAGATGAGGTAAGGGATATTCGGTACTTGACAGTCAGATTTTTCGTCTCCTACAAACTCCATTTCCTCGGAAGTAAAATAAATTTTTTCAATTCAACTTTTCTTTCCTGTATTCAGCATACCTATATCTCGGGATCATATATATATATTTTTTAAATTGAAAATTAAATTTTCGATTGTGATAAGCCAAATTTAAGATGCGATAAAATTCTAGCCTCAAAACTGAAACCTAATTTTCTCAAAACTGAATTACCTTTTTCTCATCAAACTTTTTTCCTCTGCATGCAACAACTGAACGTCTCCGGAACATATATTTTTTTTAATTGATTATTTAATTCTTTATCACTGTCCAAAGAATACTCGGACCGTGTGAAAAAAAATGTCAACCCGATTTTGTTAATTTTGTGTTATATTACCTCATAATTGGTAAGTTATTTGCTATCAAACTTTTTTCCTATCGATTCAGGAATGTGTCAGCTCGGAAGCAGATTTTTTTTCGTTTTAATTGCGAATTCGATTTTACAGAATGCTTTTCTTCTCTCCTGTAAAATTTCTATTTTCAATTGAAAAGTGGCAGATCGCCACCCTTCAACTAAATATAGAAATTTTACAACCTTGAAAGGGATTTAATAGTTTTGTAGCATCATTTACAAAAATGACATTTTTTAATATTTCATCATTGAAAGAAAACTTGCTTTGAATACTTTGTTTCGGATTAAATTAAAAAATGAATTAGTAACATTTTAAATATTATAAAGACCTTGACTTGATGAATCGTTTCTACAAATCAGAAAAGGAAAGTGAAGGTCTTCCGAATCTCAAATAAAAAAGTCGAAACAGTTGACAGGCGAGGCACTTGTACCAAGCTGTGACTGTATTTGCATATCTAAGAATGTACAGATTTCAGAATTAAATAAGAAAATTGAGATTTCACAAAAATCCATTTCTTTAGTCAAACTAATGAACTATTTTTATATTTTAAGTCAAAATGGTAAAAAATAGAATTTCTTTGGCACCGATGCTTTTCAAAATTAATTCTTGTTAAACTCTTAATTAAACAGTAAAAAATTTCATATTAAGAATATTCAATATTGAGTAATATAAGTTTAAAACTTTATAAGTACAGGTTTGAAATTTAAGAATTTTAAATTAAAAAATGATATTGCAAATTAGAAATTTTTAATGCCTTGCTAATGTTGGAAGATTTTATATTTATAGAAAGGGAGAAATTGATTAAATAATGTTAATGTTTCAAGCTAAAAATTTACCTAATAAATTTACCTAATAATTGAATATTTGTTAACTTTTGATGGTAAACTTTTTTGAACTGAAAGTATTTAAAGTATAGTAATTTATTAAATATTGAAACTTTAAAGAAGAGGGCAATATGGATTTTTTTACATTTAAATTTAAATCGCTCCAAATTGTACAATTTCGAATTAAAAACATTTGTACAATAC
>NC_046662.1:71751432-71757656 GCF_010883055.1 Belonocnema kinseyi | reverse complement strand
ATACTATTTGTAAATAATTTTTAGTAGGTGAGATTAATTAAAAAGAAAATTATTACCTTAAAAAAAAAACAAAGAAAAAAGCCAAAAAGTTATTTGTCTGCAGAAACATTGTTTGCCCCTCTGTGCGCCACTTAGCTCCATTGTACGGTACATGTTTAAAGTTTGAAATTGTTCAATTCTAAAGGCTTGCGACTTTTAAAGTTATAATTTGTATAGCACTAATTAAATAAATAATTTTAAAAATCGTAGAGTAAAACGGTTTAATAACCAATTAATTGAAATAAAAAATGATAAATTGAAACTTTTCCATAAATCCTCTAAGTAGTCTAAGTTATATAAAGAATTCAGTAACCTATTTTATCCACAACACATAAATATTTATACATCTAACAAGAAGCATGAATTTCCATATGAGAAACTGAATCATTCATTGGAGGAGAATTTTCACTATTCAGTGCGATGATCCACATGGTTAATTATTCATCCTTATTAGACTTAAATGAGCCTAGAAGCACCTCTAAGGAAAAGTTACGAGGCATCTTTTTTCTCTTTTTCTGGCTGAATGACCTGTGATTGACTTTAATTATTATGCCTTTCGGGGTATGAAAGAACATGTAAACACACCTTTCGCGACACAAGAGACGTCGATGAGTTATACGAATTGCGTCCTTGCAGTAAAATTACGCACACGCACGTATTACGCTCATATACGTATTACGCACAAGAACGTATAACACACATGCAAGTATACAGCTGCAAAAGGCCGCCATGGTGTCTTTAGTAATCTGTTATATGTGCATGTACCTGTCGCGCCCTATTGGATATGCACATGATGTCAGATATGCGTCACATTACTGTCATTCGTGAATGTGTTATTTTTAAGGACGCGACTTCCGGTGGAGTGGCCGCAGATTCACGCCCAATGTTAAAACATTAGGCCTATTGTTTACATTTCTTTATGGATTTTAGCCCATCCCAATTACTTTGCACGATAAGAAAAAAGATTCTTTCATCGAAGGAAAATTTCTTTGAATCAAAGAAAAATGTTCGTTGGCTTTAAGGCAAAGATAAATTTCTTTGATTCAAAGGACTTAGTATTTTTTGACAGAAATCGTTTTTTTTCCATCGAAAATTTTTCTTTAATTAAAAATAATTTTCTTTATTTTGAAATAATTTTTAGTGAAATTAACAAGATTATGTTAATTAAACGGATTCTTGAATAAAAGATAAATATTTTTCTGCGTGCAGTCTTACTTTTCGTTTGGAATAATGGGTAATTATGTTCATGAATTAGATAACGGTAATATGATAAACACAATTTATTATACAAAAACTGCAATCTAATTTAACCCTAAGGAGGCGTTCAAAAACTACGTCACGCTGCTAGAGGACTGTAACAGATGAGAATAATAATTTTTTGAAATGCTTGAAAAAATGACAATTATTGATTTTATTTTAGAAGTAAAAACTTTTTCCCCTATTCCCCGCTTTGTCTATTTAAAAAAAATTCGTATTTATTCTCCTGTTTTTAAGAAACTTGCCCTTCTTCTCCCTTTCGCTTAAATGCGAACTGAATTAATAGAACCCAATAAGAAAACCCAACTATTTTTTGTTAAAAATCAATTCCGAGGTTAATTCTTTTTAATTAAAAAGTCTACTGTCATATTTTTGCTACAGAATTCATCTCTTTGGGTGACAAATTTTACTATTAGGCTGAAGATTGAACTATTTGTTTTAATTTTTTTTTTAGTTAAAAAATCAATTTTTCTGACTTCCTTTTTTTTACACTTATCGTTGAAAATTGATCGTTTTTAGTTAATAATTCAACTACTAAATTTTGCATTGAGAATTAATATGTTTTTGTTGAAAATTTAACTACTTGTTTGAATATTGAACTGCATTGTTAAACATTTATTTTAATGGTTGAAGAATTAACTATTTTCTTGATAAATATTTTATTAATAGAATATTTAACTATACAATTATTGGTTGAAAATGGTCAGTGTTTTATTGAAAATCTAACAATTTAGTTTAAAATTGCTTTCTTTTTTTTCGTTGAAAATCAATTTTTTAAGTGCAAGTTATTTGTTTCGTTGAACAATTTTTTAAAATTGAAAATTCAATACTTGGTTGAAATTGGACTTCTTCGTTAAAAATTGCTTTTTTGTTCTTGTTAAAGATGAATTATTTTAATTGAAAATTCATCTCTTTGGTTGAAAATTAATTTTTTTAACTAAAAATTTAACTATTCCAGTTGAAATACAGCATTTTAGTTGAAAATTTACCTCGTTGATTGAAAGTTTAACTATTTGGTTGCAAATGCAACTTTTTAGTTGATAACTAACTTTTTCCTTGTTGACAACTGCAGGCTTGGTGAAAATTTAACTATTTTTTTAAAAGATGATCTTTTTCGTTTTAAAAATTAAACTCTTAACAGTTCTTGGTTAAAAATTAAACTGTCTTCTATAAAAATCGTCTTCTCGGCTTGAAGATTCGAATCTTTGGTTAAAATAATTGGTTAAAAATGTGTTTCTTTTGCTTGAAAGTTTGATTATTTGTTTGTAAATGCAACTATACTTTGTCTAAAATAAATTTATGACTTCATTCTCGGGGATTCAAGCAATGAGGGTGTTCAAAGCATAACGTTTGCAAGGAAAGAAGTTATTTTGGTCCTTCGAGTCGGTTATAAAACAATATATACTTTTTAGATTATGATATAGGTAAATTAATAAAAGAAAAGTGGAAAAGTGTCAGCGATTGTAGCATTGAAAATAAGTTCTATTTACAATTGTATGTAATTTGAAATAGAGTATCGATATTCAATTGCAAGTTATGTATTAGAATCAATATGCATGGCAAGCTTTTCTTAGACGAACTTAATAGTCGAAATCCGTTGAAGTTCAGTGGATTTATGGCCGTTTTAAATTTTAAGTGAAGCCGGTGCAGCCAACCATTTCTGCAACGGATTGCAACACACTTTTACTGGGGTGCTTGTTACTTTTTTCCACGTGCCGTTTTTTCCTTGTGAGTAAACATACTAGAACACAGTTACACGCCCCAATAAGTGTGCGAACAATACTTTTCAGTTCTAAAATCGTTGAGCCTTAACTCACAGGTGAATACTAAATACAGCAATTAATAATAATAACAATAATAATAATGTTTAAAATATAGTAAAAATCACTGTAAGTACAAAAATTTGCATTTAGATCAGTACCTACCGTTATGTTACAAGTTGCTTGTCTGTAAAAGGAATTAAGTTTCTAAATAGTTATAAACAACGTAAATTTTGCAATAATTTAGTTACAAGTAGCTATTGTCGAAATGAATAAGAAATTATAGGGATATAAATGAAAAATGGTTAAGATACTTTACATTTAGAAAAAGCATTTTTTTAAATTGTTTAAATGTATAATATATGCCAAATAAATAATTAATTTATTCCGCCCTTCGATGCGTAGAATGCACATTAATCGCTGGTTTATATTAAATAAGATTAATGAGAGTATTATAAAAGATAGAAGATGTTTAATATTAAAAATTGAGAGAGGTATAAGAAAGGTATTTCCTTTTCTTGCGGCTGTTTGCTTGGCATTATCCAAAGTTCTCGAGTAAGCTTGATAAATTATGGGGCATCATGGAAATATATCCTGACGCGAGAAACTTTTCTTTTCACAGGTCACGACGAAGTTGGCACGACCGAGATCAACTAGCATTATCCAATGATGGAAGTGATTTCAACACGCCGATACGAAGCTCGTCCCCCGGCAAGTGCTCATCCAGAAATCTTGGTAAATGCCCTATTCCATTCTAAAACCGTCAATCAAAAATGAAAAATCATCTTTCATTCATTTAAAAACCAGCCTCAAATATTTCAAACATATAAAATGATTTTAAAAGGAGGTTCAAAGTAATTCAAGTAATTCACAGGATTTTAAAGATAGGATAATGGGTAAAGTGATTGGCCGCCTTTGACAATGATTGGCCACTTCAAAATGATCATATATCAAGAAATACTGACAATGTAAACTTATAATAAATAACTTTGAGTATGTTGAGAGCAATCTTGCAGTGTTTATTAAGGTTCATATGTGAATATGTCTTATTTACGTATATTTAATGCAAGTGGCCACTATCTATTATCTAACGTGATAGGAAATCAAAGCAAGGACAATGTGTTTGATAATTGATGGAAGGTGATAACATAAATTCAGAATTTTCATAAATAATATATATGTAATATTTTTGTACAATGTATAGAATAACAACCCTAATAGTGAGCTATCTACCTAGATTATGCTACACCATGCAAAATAGGTATTGAAATCAACCATGATTACAAAGTTTTATTCAATAATAATTGTTGATGTTAGGTTGTTGACCAGGGGAGTGCATTAATAATTGTTATGTCGAAGTGCGGGGAATCGAGTAAGGGGAAGGGGGTAGTGAAGGGAAATGATGGGAGAAGAAGTAAGGGAAGTAAGAGGAAATGAGGGAAGGGGGGAGAAGTGAGAGAAGGCTAATTAGGTGAAGAGCGAGGAAATGAGGGAGGGGAAGTGAGCAGAAATGAAAGAAGGCTAAGTAGGTGAATTGTGGGATATAAGGGAGTGGAAATCAGGGAAGTGAGTGAAAATAAAGGGAGGAAAAATAGACGAAGTGAGAAGAAATGGGGAGAAGCGGTGTAGGGAAAATTAGGGTAGGGAAAGTGAAAGAAGTAAGGAGAAATTAGAGAAGGGAATTTAGGGGAAATGAAGGAGGGCAAGTGGAGATGTAAAGGGAAATTAAGGGATCGGATGTGAAAGGAAATGAGGACAGAAGAAGTAAGGAAAGTGAGAGGAAATTAACATCACAATTATTTATTCAATAATATTCGGCGTCCTTAAGCAAAATAATTATCCGAAAAGAGAGCTACTATAAGAGGGCACTATTTCAAGCAATTTCAAAGGATTCTAAGTATTTAAAAGAATTAAAAATGATTTAAAACAATTTCAATAGGGTTTCAAAGCATTTCGAGGGGATTCTAAGGAATTCAAAATATTTTTAAAGGATTTTTATGGATTTCGATAAATTTGAAAATAGTTAAAAGTATTTCAAGGTATTTCAAAGTATTGCGATATAGATTTCGATGGATTTAGACAAATTTCAATGAATTGCAAAAGATTTCAAGAGATTTCAAATTTGCAATAGATTTTAAAGTACATGCTGACAACAACTTCAGGAATGTTTCAAAATATTTAAAATATTTTAAAAATTTTAGAGATGTAGATATATTTAATGGAATTTCCACATTTCTTCAACGAATTTCAAAAGATTTAAAAAGAGTTCCAAGGGATTTAAACGGTGTTTCAAAAATTAAAAAGGTTTTCAAAGGATTTCAAGGGATTTCAAGGAATTTTAAGAGATTTCATGGGATTAAAAATATTTTATAACATTTTAAAGCATTTACAGGGTTTCAAGGAATTTAAAAATATTTCAAGACACATTGAAATATTTTAAAGAATTTAAAGGTTTTTTTTAGAAGACTCTCAAAGTATTTCGATAAATGTTAACGATTTAAAAGAATTTCAAAAGACTTTCAGGGAATTTTAATATATTTTGAGAAATTTCAATGGATTTCAAAGGCTTCAATGGACGTCGAGAAATTTAATTTGATTTTATAGGTTTAAAGAATTCTAAAGGATTTTGAGGAAGTTTCAAAATATTTTAAAGAATTTGAAATAATTATTTCCTGTACCATATCTACCTCAAGCCAATTAATACAGTACTTTCCGAATGTTTTAAAGTTTGTTACTTTAAAAATTAACTTTCATGATTTTAGCCATTTCATAAATATTTAAATAAATTGTAATTTAACAAATTAATCATAGTAGACGCCATTCCCTTTCAAAAAAGGGTTTCATAGCCTATTAGGACGTTAATTACTTCATTCAAACCACCTCCAATCATACTCCCTATCTCTTAATTTATTATCACTCCCCCACTTATTTCCACTCATTTTCCTTACTTTTCCTCTTTTGATTTCTCTTCAGTTCCTTTACTTCTCCTATATTATTTCCCAGTACTTCACCTACTTAGCCTTCTATAATTTCCCCTCTCTTCCCTCTCTTCCCTTACTTCCCTCCCTAATTTCCTCTCACTTCCCCCATTTATCATACCACCATTTCCCCTACTTCATCTCCCCTTATTTCTTCTCAATCACACTACTTTACCCCCCTAATTTCCCT
>NC_046662.1:71739606-71751332 GCF_010883055.1 Belonocnema kinseyi | reverse complement strand
CCCCCCCCCCGTACTTTGTCCACGTGGACGTATTTGATGCAAATATAGATATTATTAGTCTTCAAAATGTCCGGGAGGTCGCGACAATTCCATGGACGACATTTGAGTACTCACTAAAATTTCAGATTCTTTTGTTTTCATATTCTACAGTTCGAAACTCGTTGACTGGCTAATAGCTGTTGGTGCATTTTGCAACAATTTATCGTTAAACTGGTCGGAAATTCGAATGAAAAACGTTATTTTAGTACTCTTCAAACCCACGGGGAATGATTGTTTGGATGCTAAAAACTAACAATAAGTTTGACTGGCAGCTCCTTATTGGTGCCAAAGTTAATTAACAGACTGTGAAACATGTCAAAAATTCCAGTGAAAAAACGTGATTTTAGTACTTTTCAAACCCATTGGGGATGATTTTTTAGGTGCAAACAACTACCAAGAAGTTTGACTGGCAGCTCCTGAGTGGTGCCAAAGTTGACTGGCAGGCTGTCAAACATGCCAAAAATCCAAGTCAAGAAGCGTGATTTTAGTACTCTTGAAACCCATTGTTGCAAGCTGTAAATTTGCATAAAAATTGAGATTTTCGTAGTTTCTTTTTTTATTTACATATTATTTTTATAGAAGTATCCTATAGATGAAAATTTTAGTTAATGAAAAGGACAAAACTTTTATCCGGTTGCTGATTAAAATGCCTGTCAACTTTGGCACTACTCAGGAGCTGCCAGTCAAATTCATTGTTAGTTGTTTGCACCAAAACAATCATCCTCAATAGGTTTGAAGAGTACTAAAATGATGTTTTTTCACTCGAATTTTTGACATGTTTGAAAGTTTCCCAGTTAACTTTGGCACCACTCACGAGCTGCCAGTCAAATTCTTTGTTAGTTGTTTGTACCAAAACAATCATCCTCAATGGGTTTAAAGAGTACTAAAATTACGTTTTTTCACTCGAATTTTTTACATGTTTGACAATTTCCCAGTTAACTTTGGCACCACTCAGGAGCTGCCAGTCAAATTCATTGTTAGTTGTTTGCACCAAAACAATCATCCTCAATAGGTTTGAAGAGTACTAAAATGACTTTTTTTCACTCGAATTTTTTACATGATTGACATTCTGCCAGTTAACTTTGGTACCGCTCAGGAGCTGCCAGTCAAACTTATTGTTAGTTTTTAGCATCCAAACAATCATTCCCCGTGTGTTTGAAGAGTACTAAAATGACGTTTTTTCACTTGAATTTTCTACATGTTTGACACCAACTCTGGCACCACTCACGAGCTGCCAGTCAAATTCTTTGTTAGTTGTTTGTACCAAAACAATCATCCTCAATGGGTTTAAAGAGTACTAAAATTACGTTTTTTCACTCGAATTTTTTACATGTTTGACAATTTCCCAGTTAACTTTGGCACCACTCAGGAGCTGCCAGTCAAATTCATTGTTAGTTGTTTGCACCAAAACAATCATCCTCAATAGGTTTGAAGAGTACTAAAATGACTTTTTTTCACTCGAATTTTTTACATGATTGACATTCTGCCAGTTAACTTTGGTACCATTCAGGAGCTGCCAGTCAAACTTATTGTTAGTTTTCAGCATCTAAACAATCATTCCCCGTGGGTTTCAAGAGTACTAAAAGGACGTTTTTTGACTTGAATTTTTGACGAGTTTACCGATAAATTGTTGTAAAATACACCAACAGCTGTTAGTCAGTCAACGAATTTCGAACTATGAAAACAAAAGAATCTGAAATTTTAGTATGTACAAAAATGTCGTCCATAGAATTGTCGCGAGCTCCCGGACTATAAGAAGTCCGAAAGTTGCGATAAATTGGATGAAAAAATTCGAATTAGCTTAGGAACGTGAGCCTAAACATGATTTGAATTTGAAAGAAAAAGTCGTGAAAAAAATAAAAATAAAAATTATATTGTGCCTGAGCACAATATAAAAGTTGGAGTATACCTAGAGTATACCTTGTCTCATTTAAGTATATTTTCCACAGATTTAGGGAAATGTGTGTCCACGTGGATTCTAGCTCGACCCCCCCCCGCCCCCGTGGACAAGCGTGGAATGTTGCCCCCCCCCCAAGTGTCCACGTGGTATATGGATGGCCCCTTAGCATCCACTCATTTTCTCTCACCTCCTCTCTCTTTCTTTATTTCCACTCATTTCCGGTACTTTTTCTCCCCTAATTTCCTCTCACGTCCCCTTCATTTCCTTCCTTCTCATCTCTTATTTTCCTGCACATCACCTACTCAGCCTCTCCTAAATTACCCTCATTTTCCTTACTTTTCCTCCCTTATTTCCCCTCACTTTCCTACTTCTCCTTCCCCCAATTTTGCCTATTCCATCTCCCCCAATTTCCTCTCGCTGTCCCTATTTCCCTCCAATTTAGTTCCGCCTCACTTCTCCCACTTTCCTTCCCTTTCATTCTCCTAATTGCCCTCACTTCCTTTACTTTCCTTCCCTCATTTCCCGGCACTTCACCTAATTAGCCTTCCCTAATTATTCCTAATTTGCTTCACTTCTCCTACCCTCTTTTCCCCTTATTTCTCATTTAAAATTATGAGGGTTTCTGTCCGGCGTTTCGAAACCCTGAAAATGAAAGAGTGACGCCAAAATAGGCTGTTTTTTCGCCTATTTTTTAGACCTCGCTGGCGACCAGTGAAAAAATATAAAAATATGTTGCAGGTATCAAATTACTCCTCATTAAAAATCAAAGTGAGCATCGCTTTTCGTTTTTAAAACATTTTAAAAAATTACCCTTATTGAGGGGTTGAGCAAACCCCGAAAAATAAAAAAATAGGAAATATACCACTAATTATAAAATCATTTTTCATTGTATTTTTTCTATAAAATAAACCTTATAAAAGTAAATTCACTTACTTTCTTCAACCGATATTCCCTAAAAGTTTCATATTTAATAAGAATGGTTAAAATCTGAAAAAATACAAAATAACTAGTATACTACAAAATTGATAGATGATGTATAATTTTATGTGGAATTTAAACGGACTATTATTAAATTTTCTACTTTAATATCTTTTTCAACTAATTACATATTTCATTATCCGTCATCCTTGAATAAATCAATTATACATGATTCCACTTTATCGAAGTTTTTCTGCATCAGTCTTAATACAAATTATGATAATTTGTTAAAGCCGGTAATGGCTGTGGCTGGAGGAGAAAGAACCGCAATAGGAAATAAATATCATTTTATAGGTATTCAGTTATCTCGTATATGTGATAGCATTCGTCTGGCATGATGTCACACGAAGATCATGCACTTTAATATTATTATTATTATACCTTTACCAAATGAATGTAACCTACTTTAGTACTTTATGAGTTAAATAATTTCTGACGTGTTGAATTTTTAATTACACTGACATCTCTTCACTTATTACCCACACTTATCTATGAATATAAAATCCTGTAGACTTCAATGCTTGAGTGTGAAAGATTTCAGTGCATTTTCTAGCAATAATCTCACGAAGAACATAATTATTGATGCTTATTATAATTATAATTCCACGCTTGTTACACTTGTTTGCTACTGTAATATTTCTTTCGCATTTTGTTTTGCAGGTCGATCCAGAGAAATCTGTAGCTACTGTAAAAGAAGGTAAGGAATTTTTATTACATAACATAATAAATGCAGAGTAAAATATTCAGGGTGGTCACTGACCAGGACAATCGGGAATTAGCCTGGAATTTTGAGTACTAGGAACAAGTGGACATTTTTTGAAAACCAGGAATTTTTCAGAAAGGTTTTTACTTTAGCAATAAATATCGTCTCGCTCTTCGAAAAAAATGTGTTTGGAATTGTGTTCAGTGTTACCAAGAATCTCTGTTCAAATATTGAAGATCATTTTCTGTTTAAGATTTCAAATTTAATGTTTCATTCAAAAACTAATGTTTCTTTTACACTATGATGATTGATTAATGCCTGATTTCCCTTTTTTAAAGAGTTACTCTATTTAATGACAACTGAGCGTTAATGAGAACTGAATTAATAGAAACCAATATAAAACCAACTACATATTTTCGGTTGAAAATTAAATTGTTTTTAATTGAAAAGTCTACCAATGTATTTTTGGTTCAGAATATATCTCTTTTGGATTTTTGGATTAAAAAATCTTTTATCCTTTTTGGAATTAAAAATTCAACTTTTAGTAGAAAAGTCTTCTTTTTTGTTAAAGAAAATTCTTTTTTTTAAGTCTACTATTATTTTTTTGGTTTAGAATTCATCTCTTTTATCTAAAAATTCTTCTACTTGGTTGAAGATTTAATTATTTCGTGGAAAAGTGATCTTTTTGGGGCGAAAATCCAACTTTTTTGTTAAAAATTCGTTCTTTTGGATATAAAATGCATCTTTTCGCTTGAAAAGTCATCTTTTGGGGTTGGAAATTCATCTTTCTTGGTTGAAAATTAGCTTATGGATTGAAAATGCATAATTTGGTAGAAAAGTCGTCTTTTTTTATTGAAAGTAATTTCTTTTTGATCGAAGAGTCTACTATTGTATTTTTGATTCTGAATTCACCTTTTTTAATCGAAAATTTTACCACTTAGTTAAAAAGCTAACGATTTTATTGAGAAGTCATCTTTTTGGTAGAAAATTTAACTGTTTTCTTGAGCATTCATCCTTTTGGATTGAATTAATCTTTTCTGGTTAAAAAATACTTTTTTTATGGTTGATAGTCAATTCTTTTTAATTGAAAAGTCTACTCTGATATTTTTGGTTCAGAAAGAATCTCTTTTGTTCACAAATTCTGCTATTTGGTTGATAAATTATTAATTTTATTGAAAATTCAACCATGTTCCTAAAAAGTAATTTTTTTCTAAAATTTTGATTGTTTGATAGAAAATTTCATTATTTTGCTGAAAATTTGTCTTTTTGAATATAAAATTCGTCCTTTTGCATTGAAAATTCATCCTTTGGTATCGAAAAATCGTATTTTATGCTTGCAAATGTATCTCTTATCCCGTGTGGAAAAAGCCCCGCTGAGACCCCTTAGGATGAGGACCCCCGTTGGGGGCCCGTATGGATGTTCCACGCGTGGAAATTCTATGAGGGCCCCCGTCGAGGGCCCAACTCGGTTGCCCTCAAGGATAAATGATTCGAATTTTAAAGTCCAGAGGGTGAATATTTTTTCAACGCCACAAATTTTAAGGTTTCATGAATTCATACTTACAAACAATGTATTTTTGTCGAAAATTGGATGACACTTTTTTGACAATCGAAATCGCACAATTTGAATGTTCTATAAGGGCCCCCGCAGAGGTCCCAGCTCGGTTGCCCTCACGGATCAACGATTAAAATTTCAATGTCCCAAAGGGTGAATATTTTTTTGACACTACTAATTTTAATGTTTCATGAGTTCAGATTTACAAATAATGATTTTCTGTCAAAAATTGAATGACATTTTTCTGAAATTCGAATTCTCACAATATGGATGTTCCATGGAGGCCCGCTGGAAGCCAGCTCGATTGCCCTGACGGATCAACGATTAAAATTTCTAAGTCGGAAGGGTAAATATTTTATATCCTAAAAAATGGACATAAAAAATACGTTTTAAAATATGGTTTATGCATTCTAAAATTTCAAAAAACTAAATACATCTGTTCCGAAAACAAATTTTTTCATGATTTTTGTTAAGAAAAAAATTTTAAGTTTCATCTTTTATGACAAATTTTAAAAGATTTAGAAACTAATTATTACGCGAAGAAAAATTGTAATTGATTTAAGTTATTTATTTAATAATTATTTTATTGATATTTCTGTTAACAGTTCGTATATTTTACATTTACAAAACGTCGTATAATAATAAATAATTAGAAAAAGAGAGCTTAAACTTTGGTACAATTATTATGCGGGTTCGATACCCCCATAGCGTTAGAAATTTTATTTGTAATATAATGTTTGAAAATGTAATATATGTATTCACTCTAAACAGGGCTATTAATATCTGCAGACAAAATAATCAAAATAAATGAATATTTATTTTTTATATAACTTTTTTGTCGTATGGTTAGAGTGTAGCAATACGGTACTACTTAGCACTGACGCAGTACTGCCTCCCATGATGAATTTCCTATTAGAATAGTACTGTGCTAGTAGCGTTATCCAGTGCTGGCCCAACACTGACTGCCCAGTACAAAATAGTGTTCTGATGCCAGAGATATACCAATATAGGTGCCAGCACTGTCAAAAAAAAACTAAGAGGGCTTTCATGGTGGCAACTATGAGGGATCCATGAGGGCAGCCCATGCTAGGCCCCTATGGATTAGCATGTCGTTTCCATAAGGAACCACGTCTGGATTGCCCTCATGGATTCCACAAGGCATGAGGGCAATCCATGTGGACCTTGACGGGGGCCCCCTCCATTTTTCCACACCGGATGGTTGAAAGTTCATTCTTTTAAATTTTTTAAGTCTACTACATTATGCAGTGAAACTCTTTAAGAGACCTTCCTTCTATAGCCGTTTCGAGAATTGACGCCGTGTCGCTGATAGGTGTAACAGGAGCAGCGCGGGATGCGCGGGATCTGCGGTTGTGATTTAGGCGAGCAATGAGGCATGAACAAACAAAAACGGAGCGGGCTATAATGAGTGAGTTCCCATCCACCGTCAGTCCCAAAATCGGCGCTATAGAAGAGTTTCAATGTATTTTAGGTTCAGAATTCATATCTTTTGATCACAAATTCTACTGTTTAGCTGAAATTTTTTTTAAATTTTGTTGGAAATTCAAATATTTTCTTAAAAATGTTACCTTTTTGGTAAAAAATTTAATTGTTTGTTTGAACATTCTTCTTTTTGGATAAAAATTCGTCTTTTAGTAGAAAAGTATTTTTTTTTATTAAAAATTAATATTTTGGTTGAAAATAAAACTGTCTTTTAAAATATTCTTCTCTTCGAAATTTTCGAAATCCCACTATTTGCTGGAAAATGCAATTATTTTTGGTTTAAGTTCAATTTTTTTGTTCAACAATTCAATAATTTGGTTGAAGATGCATCTTTTCAGGTTGAAAATTCAATTCTTTTCTTGAAAATTCATTTATTTTAAAGTTCAACTATTTGTTTGTTAATTGATCTTTCTTGGTTGAAAAATAACTTTTTTTGCTGAAAATTTATATTTTCAAGTGTAAAAGTGTGATGTTTTCTTAAAAATTCGACTTTTTAGTTGGGGAAATCCACTCTTCTGTTGGAAATTCGTCTTTTTGTGTTTAAAGTTCATCTCTTCTGTTGGAAAATTTCACTATTTTTTTGAAAATATAATATATTTTGATTTGATATCCAACAATTGGAAAAAAATATCTTGAACCAAAAGAACTTTTTGTATATCCATAAAAATATGGTTGAATACAAAAAAAAATTGTGTTGTTGCAACAAATTATTTAATTGACCTATCAAAATTTGTTTGTTGAATCAACCAGGTGATCCACCTACAATAAAATTTTGTAAAACAACCGCAAAATATAGTTTGGTCAACTAAATATTTTGTTGTACTTATGATAAACATATTTTAAGATTGAAGCTACAAAAATTTTTTTGATTCAACCAAACCGTTTTCTAAGTGCAGGAATATGTAACCTAAATTAATTTTATACCGAACAATGTATTCCATTTGGTTCCTAAATTCCGAAATCACTTTTACAATAATTAACATTATATTTCTACTTTGAAGTTTTAGGATGTTAAATTGTTTTTTAAAATTTATATAATCACTTAATTAGTATTAAATAATTATTATGAGCGCTTTAAAGTCAACCGGGAAAACTAGAAAATATCATGGGATATTCGAGAAATAATATATTGGAAATAATATTTTAACTGAATATAATAATATAATATAATATTTGAATAACATTTTAATCAAATTTGAATAAAAATTATGTCTGAATAGAATTCTAGGACAAAAAACGGATTAAGTTTCGCAACAAAGTTCAGCATCTGAAGGATAGCGTCTTAAATAATCAGGGCATACTTATTATTATATGTATGACTGAAGTAATTATATATCCTGTTATGTAGTTTACTTCCTACATTTTCATATAATATAAAATTTCCGAGGCTGTCATTTTTCGAGGAATGTCCTACTTTTTGCGAAATTATTATGATGAAAGCAGAAATATTGTATGAAGAGTTACGGGAGGACAATTTAGCAGACAATAATATAAAAAGAAATTTAAATATACACTGATTTGAAGATTATATTTAATTCAGCAAAGAAGTTTAGTATTTGCCCTAAATTGAAAAAGCTTCAAATAGAAGACGAATTCATTAAATTTGATTCCTTTTCTTGCCAGCTTTAAATCTACACTGTTAAAAAGATTTGTAATTCTATAACACTTCTACAATAAAAGCGTAAGGTAAAATTGCAGAGATGGTATTGGAATGACGAAATTGCAATACATGTATTGTAAGTATTATAAATTGTGTAGTCACGGTCCATCATTTTAATACATGTATAACTTAACTGTATAATATAACTTAAGGAATTCATGGGATTCAAGGAATTCACTGAAATCACGCAATTCACTGGATTTGTAGTATTCAGGGAATTCTTACAATTTATTTTAATTGATGGAATTCTCAGAATTCATGAAATCTAACAAATTCACGAAATTCAAGGAATTCATAGAATCAAAAGAAATTACGGAACTTATGGATTTCAAGTAATTGACGGCATTCGTGGAAGTCAATGAATTCCATGCATTCCGTAAATACTGCGATTTAATTAAATTTCACGGATTCATGGAATTCAAGGAATTCATAGAATAAAAAGAAATTACGGAATTTATGGATTTCAAGGAATTGACGGCATTCGTGGAAGTTAATGAATTCCATGCATTCCGTAAATTCTGTGATTTCATTAAATTTCACGGATTAATGGAATTCAAGGGATTCACGGAATTTAGGGAATTCATGGAATTGATATAATTTAAGGAATTCATGGGATTCCAGGAATTCACTGGATTTGTGGTATTCATGGGATTCCAGGAATTCACTGGATTTGTGGTATCCAGGGAATTCCTACCATTTATTTAATTAATGGAATACGCGGAATTCACGGAATCAAACAAATTCACGAAATTCAAGGAATTCTCAGAATCAAAAGAATGTACGGAATTTAGCGAATTAATGGAATTGACGGCATTCGTGGTAGACAATGAATTCCATGCATTCCGTGAATTCCGTGATTTCATTAAATTTCACGAATTCCTTGAATTTTATGAATTTTAAGAATTTGATGAACTTCTTGAATTTCACGAATTCCGTGAATTTCTCGAATTCCGTTAATTCCGGGAATTCGTTCAAGTTCGTGAATTCCATGGATAATGTAAATTTCTTGAAGTTCGTGAATTCCATGAATTCTGTAAATTCCATTTATTCCGTGACTTTCGTGAAATACACAACTTCCGCCAATTCCATTAATACCGTGAAGTCCATGAATTTTATGAATTCCTTGAATTTCATTAATTCTTTCAATTCCGTGAATTCAATGAATTGCATGAGTTCCGTGAATTCCATAAATTTATTGAATTTCGTGACTTTCGTGAATTCATTAAATTCCGTAAATTCCGTAAATTCAAATGGTTAAAATGTGAAGCCAAAAAAAAAGAATCTTTAACAAAAAAAATTTAATTCACTAACAACAACAAACACTTTATAACAGCAAATTTGAATTGGCAACAAAAAACGTGAAATTTAAGATTTTAACCAACATATGATTTTATTTTAAGTAAAAAGAGTTGAATTCGTCCGAAAAAGACGAGTTTTCAATAGGAAATGATAAACCTTCAACCAAAAAAAAGTTGAATTTTTGAACCAAAATGATGATTTTTCAGCCAAAAAAGTTTATTTTCTACCAAAAGAGTTGTGTTTTCGACACAAAAAGACGTCTTTACGACCAAAAAAATTGACCTTTTAATCAAATTGTTGAATTTCCCAAAAAGTAATTAAATTTTTAATCAATTAATAAAATTGCTACTCATTTTTTGGGTTGAAAATTTAACTATTATCTTTTCGGGATTGAAAGTCAAATTCATTTTTTTCGGTAAAAAATCCATTTTCTCAATTGAAAATTGATCTTTTTTGGTTGAAAATTATCTGTTTAGTTGAAAATTTAATTACACAACGTTAAAAATTTATTTTAATTAGCTGAAAATTAACTTTTTACTGAATATTTAGGCATTCTGTTTTCGGTTAAAAATTAATTTCTTACGTTAAAAATAAAAGTATCTTATTAAAAACTCTTTTTTAAATTTATTTTTCTAACTGAAAATTTGAATATATTTATCTTTGGTTGATAATTTGTCTTTTAGAAAATTCATTTTTTCAAGTCAAATTTGTTGTTAGCTATTTATATTGTCGGTTCGAAAACCTTACTTTTTTTTTAAAGGAAATTCGTCTTTTTCTTTAGAAAATTCAACATTTTTTGTGAGATTTTTTTCTTTATTGATTGAAAAATTCTTCACAGTAGACAATTTATTTATCAACTAATTTGTAGAAAATTTGTATTTTTTTGGTTTAACTGTTTTTGATGAAAAATTAAAATATTTTTTGGTTGAAATATAAACTATTACACTTATTGAGGAAAATAAAACAGTTGCAAGAGCGGGTATCCAGTCTAGAAATTAGGAATGAGCATATGGGGGAAAAACAGAAAATGAAGAAATAGTTCAAGGGAATGAAAAGAATGTCCGAAGTGAGAATGAAAGATTGAAGAAAAGACTCAGTGAGATCGAAAGAAGATTAGAAGGGGAAGAAAGGGCAAAGAGGAAAAATAACATAGTAGTCAAGAGATTAAAAGTGGAGAGTGAAACAGGAGAAGTGGAAATAACAAATCTTTTTCGAGATGTTAGAGTGCAGGTAAGGGTAGAAGGAGTCAAGAGAATAGAAGGGACAACAGAAGGAAAAGAAGGAATGTTTCCAGTAAAAGTGGGGAGTGAGGAGGAGAAAAAGAAAATTATGGAGAAAAAAAAATTATTGAGTGGAAGAAGGAAAAGAATTGAAGAAGATCTGACATGGAGGGAGAGGAAAAGGAGATGGCAAATAGAGCAGAGGGCTTGGGTAGAGAGGAAAAAGGGCCATATGGTATGGATAGGGAGAGGCAGGTTATGGATAAATGGGGAGGAATGGTGCTGGGATGAAGAATTAGAAGAATTAAGGAAAAAAGGAAAAAGTCTTGAGAAAGGTAGGGGGAAGGGAGGCGAAAAAGAGTGTAGAAATAAATCGGAGGGGTTTCCAAGTGGCAAAGGGGAAACAAAGTAAAGAGGAAAAAAGAGGGAGGGGAAGAGAGAAACGTGAAAATAGCTTTCTGGAATGTGTCAGGTTTTAAAAACAAGAACAAAGGATTCTGGGAAGAGTTAGAAAAGTGGGATGTGATTATGATGAGTGAAACTTGGGCAGATGAGAAGGACTGGAAGGGAATAAAAAAGATGTTACCGAAAGGTTATGTGTGGACAATGCAAGAAGCAAGAAAGGAACACGTTAAAGCGAGAGGGGTGGGCGGCATGGTGTCAGGGGTGAAAAAAGAATTAGCAGTAAAAGGGAGAAAAGATGGGAACATGCAGAAAAAGGATGGAACAATGATAAGGAAAATTATAATTGGGAAAGTAGAAATAGCAGTGGTGTGTGTATACAGAAGATAAGGGGAAGAGGAAGGCTGGAGAGTTATAAGGAGGTGGATGGAGGAAAAGAAGGAAGAATTGGTTTTAATAGGGGGGGGGGG
>NC_046662.1:71738184-71739506 GCF_010883055.1 Belonocnema kinseyi | reverse complement strand
ACTAGACATGATAGGAGAAACAGGATGGTTTATATGCAATGGCAATATGAAAGGAGATGAGGAAGGGGAGATCACATTCATAGGAAAGGCAGCAACAGTAATAGACTATATCTTGGCTGAAGAAAGAATGCGGCATATGATAGGTAGTATGAAGGTAGGGAATGTGAAAGGGTCCGAGCACTTCCCGGTCATAGTTACACTAAGAAGAGGCGTCAGTAAGCGCGGCAGAGGGAGAAAGGAAAAAGGGTGCGAACGAAACACGAAAATGGGAATCTGGGGGGGGGGGGGGTAGATAAATTAAACGAGTTTAAACAAAAGATGGAAAAGAAGGTTAGGTATGAAAAAGAGGAGGGAATAGACTCGTTAGTTGAAAGGTTGAAGGGGTCCATTGAAAAGGTAAAGGATGAGCTGGGTACTAATGAAGAAAGAGTAGGGGGAAAGAGAGGCTGGTGGGACGAGGAATGCTGGGAGAGTAAAGAGCGAATAAAAGAATTTGTGAGCAAATGGAGAAGAGGGGAAATGGAGAAGGAGGAGTATAACAGGAGGAAAAAGGAACATGAGAAGATGCTGGAAATAAAAAGACAGAGGGGAAAGGAAGAATATAAAGCAGAGGTAGAAAAAGCGATCAAAGAAGGTAGGGTGCGGGATGTCATAAATAGGGATAGAGGGGAAAGGAAGGGCGTTAACGAAGAAATAGAAATGGAGGAATGGACGGATTATTTTAAGGGTCTATTAGGGGGAGAGCGAAATAAGATCAAAGGGGAAAAGTGTAGGATAGTCCAAGGAGAAATGGAGGAAGGGAACGAGATAACAAGAAAAGAAGTGGATAAAGCAATAAATAGGTTAAGAAGAAACAAGGCGACGGGAGAAGATGGGATGGAGAACGAAGCGATGAAGTTTGAAGGAGAAGGGATTAGGGATGGGCTGTGGAAGATCTGCAACAAGGTATGGAAAGGGGAAAGTTGGCCGGAAGAGTGGACGACGGGACTGGTGGTACCGCTTGTCAAGAAAGGGGAAGGAAAGAAGGTAGAGGAATACAGAGGGATCACTCTCATGTCAGTCGGCTATAAAATATATGCAGAAATCTTAAGAAATAGGTTGGAGAGTCAGGTAGAACAAAAAGAAAGTATCCCACATAATCAGACGGGATTTAGAAAAGGAATGGGAACTATAGACAACATTAGACAACTATTTAGTTAACAGAAATTTGGGGAGAAAGTAAGGGAGACTAGTCGCTTTGTTCGTAGATTTCAAAGCAGCGTTTGACTCAGTGAATAAAAAAGTACTATGGCAGGCAATGAAAGAGAGGGGTGTAGAGGAAA
>NC_046662.1:71731205-71738084 GCF_010883055.1 Belonocnema kinseyi | reverse complement strand
GAGAAAGGGAAAGGAGGAACGGTTTTGGGTAATAGCAAACTATACTCTCTAGCATACGCGGACGATGTAGTTCTATTAGCAGATGATGAGAAGGGGATGAACGTAATGATGAGAATCTTCGAAGAGTATGTGGGAACAAAAGAGCTGACGGTGAACGTAGATAATACAAAGGTGATGTGTTTCAGAAATAGAAAGAGCAAAATAAATTACGTTTGGAGGATGAACGGACAAAAAGTGGAAATTGTGAAGGAGTTCTGTTACCTAGGTTTTTGGTTTGAGGCAGAAGGAGGAAACGAGCTCCAGGTGAGGAAAAGAAGGAGAGGAAGAGGGACAGTTGAGTGTGGATGAGTTTGTAAGATGGATCTTGGATGGTAGTGGACAGGGAGTGATGTGGATGAAGAAATTCGATGAAGTAAGGGAAAGCAAGGGAGTAGGGCAGAGCCAAACGGGTGATCCTGAAAAGGGACAGTAAAAAACGAAAATTGTTTTCAATATCGTGGAAGATGCTTTTTTTATGGTAAGAGGAAACGGAAGCCCTGGAAGCTCGATCATTTTAGGAATTAATATCACTACTGTTACTATTGTTTATCCTACGTAATGCGAAAGAGTACAATATAAGTAGTAGTTAAGTTAGACTAAGGATGGAATTGTAAATATATGTACAGGGAGCGGAGGCCCTCAAACCCGTAAAAGGGAGAGATTAAATACATACACTTATTGAGGATAATTTATTCTTTTTATTAAAGATTCATCACTATGGCTAAAAATTCTTTGTTCTTTGATTGAAAATCTATTTTTTAACTGAAAATTGAATTCTTTCATTTTTGGTGCAAAATTGATCTTTTTGAGTTCAAAACTCAACTGCTTAGTTCAAAATCAATTAATGTATTTTATATATGTCTCACATAATTTTTGTATGATCTCTTGAAAAAACTTCTGGATGCACAGAAAACGCTGGTGTTAAATTTGTTGCAGCTCAAATTTCATTGATCTTCCAATGAGCATTTGAAAGAATTTTCAAGTCTCCAATGTATTCCTCTGAACGTAGGTGCACATCTGGTCATCTAGGGGAAAGTATCATTTGGAGACTGAATTTCGGCTCAATGCCGAGAGTTGTGGAGTGCTGAAACGCGCTGTCAGTCACCTGAACACCTGTCAAAGCAGCTATTCGCATTGTGATATTAGACTAAATAATTGTTAATAAGGAAACTAATTGGAATAATATTTACCTAATTTTCAACTTTTTTTTATTTAACAGTGTGTTTTATTTTATTTTTATTGTTTTATTTTAATTTTTAATTTTTAATTTTTAATTTTAAATTTTTAATTTTAAATTTTAAATTTTAAATTTTTAATTTTTAATTTTTAATTTTTAATTTTTAATTTTTAATTTTAATTTTTATTTTTATTTATTTTATTTTACAGTATTTAACAGTCTTTTTATTTAACAGTGCGTACTAGTCACTTAGAATAAAATGCTAACTTCCTAATTCTACTTTCAAAAGTTACGTTATTCAGGGCTGTCGATATTTAAACTAAAGTCGGGATGTGTAGAAAAAGTCATGACCGTCTATATACAATTAGGTATTTTCACTTCAACCACCAGCTAACTTCACTTTGTTGAATACAGAAAATCTAGAGGAAATTTCTTAGAACGAACAGGCATCAATTAAGATGCAGACGGTCACGTCTTAGTTTTTACATCCCGGCTGTGGTGGTTTGAATATCACGTAAGTTCAATTCTTATTCCAAGACACTAATAGTCACTGGTAAATGGGAGAAAATTAAAATTTAGGTAATTATTATTATAACTTACCTGCTTATCAACATCTATTTCACCCAAATAACGCCCGACAAAATCATCTTGACAGGTGACTGACAGTTTGTAGACGACACTTCACGTTGCCCTGGATGAGAAAAAACCGTGTCTAAATGATGGTGTAGAGCAGAAAGTACGTTTACTACTTACATGGAAAAATGAGGATAATTTAAGACGTAAAGTTTATAAATGCGATATAAATCATCCTTGTGGGAAAAATTGTTTTAAAATCATGAAAATTCTACATTATTACGTGCATCCTTTATACTTTCCAAAAATATTTCAGATTATGCATTAATTAAGACCATATTAGAGACTTTCGGTTCTATATAAGGGGCCAGCTATATTTCACATCTGCGGTCTTCTTTTAAGAAAAAAAAGAGAAAATATCAATTTCTTAGTCCTTTTTGTTTGGATTTCAAGCAGAACCAAATTTTTGTGGTATATGAATGGCCCCCAATCACAAAATTTATTGTTAAAATTTTTATTTAATATTACACTCACACTATAATAATACATATATAGTACCACATAATCAGGCGGTTAAGTATATAAATATACCCTTTCCATTATCAAGGGAGGAGTAATTTTTTCTAAATTGGAATTCGTTAGCAGCTCTGTAAACTGCTTTTAAAGGAAACTATTTAGTCATACATATACACGGTGAAAAATGGATGTTTAAATGTAGATGTTTAAAGGATAAGATTATAGCACCTAACCCCGTTTTTATTTTGAATTAAAAATATTGAACATAACGTCAACTTGACTGAATGTATCATCTAATCGACATTTCATGCCCTTTATCTGTTTTTCCTTTGTGTACGAACATTGAAGTTTAATTTCAAATTCACAAATAAATTATCAATTAATTCCTTAAATGACCATAAAAAGATTCTAGATATAGATTGTTGTCCTATAGTTAAACATAAAATATGTTAATCCTGAACATCTAGATGTTACGTTTGAACATCCATTTTTCTCCGTGTAGTTTTTGGAAGCTTAAATAAAGAAATGAAATTCATTTGTGGTTAATTTTTTTTTAATTTGAAGAAAGAAAAGTGGATCGGATGGGTGCAATTAGATGTTTAATAATCGGCGGGCGGACATTGCATTGCATAGAGCGCCTTAACTGTTTTCTTATTATCGAATAGCGTTGCAGTAAACAATGCAAGTGGCGTTATAGCACAGCTTCGTGTATACTTGGTTAATACCCACGTTTACTTTATCACATTCCTGTGTAGGTGTATGGAGATAGGTATTCAGTATTCACACCGAGGTACAAAAATTGCATGCCTCTCGTAGATGTATTATGGCAACGGTGTCGTAATAATTCTATCGTTGATCATAGAATCTATGCTTCCACGCTCTACAGTCTACACAACAGCGGGGTGGATTCTTAAAAAATCTCAAGCTCCAAGGCTTATTCGTGATCTACTTTGACAGTCACGTTTTACTACCCTAGCTTATATTCAAATTCCAACTTTTTATTCTTTCATTCTCATAATCCAACTGAATTTTATACAATTAAAAATACTTTTGGATTACAATCGTTCATCGAGGCTGATGGATTATTTTCTCAATAATCAAGAACCCTCACAACATCAGATATCGGCGGGATAACCCATTTATCTTCCAGGATATCCTACAAATATTCCAGGAGATTCTAGGGATATTCCGAATAATATCGCTTATGGCGAAAATCTCTATATTCCTATAATACCTTAAGGATATATCTCCTAGTGTAATTTAAAAAAAATTGAGCTGTTAGGAACAGGAACGAAACAACGATGCTCTTTCTTCGCGTAATAATAAGTGATGCTCTAACAAAATTCAACAATTTCTCAAATATTCGTGCCGGATTATAATCTATTCCCATTTATATAATGTAAACCAAAACGAGGTACATATTACAGTGAAACCCTTCAATATCCCGGCCTTCTATAGCCTTTCCGAGAATCGACGCAGCGCCGCAGGCACGTGTAACTGCACGGGATGCACATGGTATGCGGTTGTCCCTCAGACGAGCACTCAGGCGTGGACAAACAAAAGCGGTACGGGCTATAATGAGTTAGTTCCCACCCACCGGCAGCCCCATAATCGACGCTATAGAAGAATTTCACTGTAATTTGATAGTTTTTACAATAATAACCAACATAAAAATTTTCAGAAAGTGGCTTATTTTTTATTGTAAGTAGACTGTTATTGGTTATGAAAATAATTTGCGGCAATCATTTTCTTATAATGATACTGAGATAGAATTTGAAAGAAAACGAGTATTTGAGATTTGAATAAAGCCGTTTTTTGTCAGGCGGATGTTTGTGAATCTTTATGTTTTCAGACTTTCTACATATTTTAGTTAATATGCATTCCAGAAATATTGGATTCATTGCCAAAATTGTAAAATGTATGAAATTATTTTGAATTTAAAACGTTACAATTCAAAATATTGTATATAGGTACAATTTTGAGAACGGAAAATATTTCTAATGGATTTAAAAAGAACTGAACTTTTATCATTTCTAAATAAAAGTGTTTAAAATTGGATGTACGAGTATTTAAATTGAAAAAAATTAAACAGAAGCTTTCGAAATTTTAAATTTTCAAACTTAAATTTTTTAATTGGAGGATTTTATTAGGAATGAGTAGAAATTAAAAAAATTATGATTTAATTGGGAACTTAAAAAAAATGTACACTCCAGACACTTGAAACCCAAACAGCCCCGAACTTCATTTGACAGTAAAAACATTTAGTCGCAAAAAATTGTAATATTAAAACTTTCTTGTAATTAAACCCTTAAAAAATTATATCACTTTGAGCAAATTTAATCATTAATTAAAGTAGTTTAAGTAGTTCAAATTTTGCGATTAAAATTAAAATGGTTGAATTTCGGAAAGTATAATTTACAATTTTAACAGCTATGAATTTCTAACTGATTAAATTTACTCAAATTAAAACTTCTAATGGCTCGAGTACCAAAAGGTTTCCGTATCACAAGGCTTCGTGACTAATTTTCATTTTTTATTTTTATATGAATTTCTGATTTGTAAAAGTTTCAAGATTCTGGAGTATACATTTTTTCATTTTTTAATACTTCCCGTTTAAAGTTAGTTTTTATTTCGAACATTTTTTTCGAATAATTCAATTTTTAAGGATTTAAAATAGAAAATGTATTCATTTTGAATGTTGAAAATAAAGGTGAATTTATTTTTTGATCTATTATTAGGAAGAATTTTGTACTTATTTGTGTATTGTTTTATTTTAATGCAGTTTTAATTTCTTAAAAGAATTTACGAAAAAGGAATGTACAGAATAATTTTCGTAAAATTAAAAGTGTTTTTATAACGTGAAACACCTGAATTGAATAACTTTTGAATACTGTTGTTGTCTGTAACATCTTGTAGTAGATTTTTACAAAAAAACAAATTATTGAGAAAAATGTATACAAATATCTATAGTATAGAAAATTGTATTTTTTTGGAATTTTTTTCACTTTTCTTCAAGAAAAGACAAGAGAAACTTATTATTTATATTTCATTGTATCTAAAAAAAATTAATTTTGTACATTTTTTTACCATTTTTACCAAAAAGTTAAAGCTGTAGAAATGTTGCACTTCCTTGTACAAATTTGTCCTTCATGGGAATTCATCTCTTTTGGTTAAAAATTCGACTACGTGGTTGTGGATTCAACTATTTTGTTGAAAAATCGTTTTTTAGTTGAAAATTAATTTTCTTAACTGAAAATTCAACTATGAATTTGTTCATGAACAATTCATCTTTTTATTTTTTTTAAATGTAACTGCTTAGCTGAAATTTCAACTGCATTGTTAAAAATTTGTTTTATTTTTTAAAGATTAAACTATTTCGTTGAAAACTTGTTACTTTTTTTTTAATTAAACTTGTTCGTAGGAAATTATTCTTTTTGGTTTAAAAATTCAATCTTTTTCTTAAAAATTCGTTTTTTATTTAAAATAAAATATTTTTTGCTTGACATATCAACTATTATAATTTTCGTTAAGAATTATTTTTTGAAATTGAAAATTAAACTTCTTGGTTAAAAGTTTGTTATGAATTCAACTATTTTATTAAAAAATCATTTTTCCTGGTTGTAAGTTGATCTTTTCGCGATATTAAAGGCAAACCTTTTTTCTAAAACATTCTATTTTTAGCTTGAAAACTCAACTTTTCGTTGAAAAAGCATGAATTTTTTAAATCGTTGTATTAAAAAGTTTATGATCTGAATTTATTTTGTGAAAAGCGTTTATTTTTTATTTTAATTACTTATATATCATTTAAGTTTTTCCTCTATAAGATGGAATCATTATTTTCCGTATTCATGACACATGCAAATTCTCAATTAAAAAAATTAAAAAGAGGAGATTGGAAAAAAATTCAGAAAAAAATAAAAATAGTTAATAATAAGAAATTTCTGGGACACTAAAGTCTTTTACATAAGCAACAATCTATTCTTTGTTAAATAATACGACCCATTAGAGCTTTTGCGATTCTTGAAAATACAATTATTTTCATCGAAAATTTTAACAGCTTACTGACAAAGTTCAACAATATATTTGAATTCTATAAATTAAATGAGTACCAAATTGACAATGTTTTTTTTCAATTGCAGAACTGCTTTTAAATTCCAATTCCTTTAACAGATTTAAGTAAGATTAAATTCATTTTTCTTATCTAAAAAATGGAATAACTTTTGCATTTTGAAAATGTACTTTTTATTGGAATGAAAATTAAAATTTTTTTATTTTTTGGAGGCATATGATATATTTTAAGTTTACTCTTATTTAGTTCCTATTATTTGAACACATTTATATACATTATTATTCATTATTCCTCAACTGCCCCAACTCAAAAAGTCATGTTTTTCGATTGTCTCTAAATTCTTGGAATATGTTCACCTACCCAACAGTAGTTAATCCACAAACTTATAGACCAGGATTAGAGGGTAGAGGGAGTCCTCGCGCTCGCACTCGGGCGTTATGCGGCAGCATACCGCGGAACAGTTTTCAAGTATGCCATTTTTTTGTATTACTCACATAGATCCAAA